>NC_087191.1:1802500-1817500 GCF_035594125.1 Scylla paramamosain
GAAGCAGAGGAATTCCTTAAGGTAATTCAGGATAATTTTTTAAAACAGGTAGTCGTAGAACCCACAAGGGGGAATAATATTCTAGATTTAATTCTTACTAACAGGGAGGAAGCAGTCACGCAGGTAGAGGTTGGAGGACAGCTAGGTAACAGTGACCATAGGGAAATTAGGTACAATCTAGAATGGGAAGAAACTGTTAGAAATAAAAACACTAGTAAAATACCTGACTTTAGGAGAGCAGATTTTGAAGAATTAAAAAGGTACCTCCAAGGAGTGGACTGGCAAAGGATGCAGGGTGAGGTCAGGTCAGGGACGGAGTTCAGAGAGATAAGGCAGGATGAGGGAGGTGAGGTGAGGCTCCAGAAGGGAGGAGGAAAGAGGAAGGGGGGAGATAGGTGTGAGTATGTTGGAATGTCAGGTCATGCTGAAATGAGAGAGGTAAGGTCGAGGCGAGTTGATGAGGGAGGGGAGAGGATGGTAGGGAACGAGATGAGGGGTTTAGGTGAAGTAAATGTAGATGAATTGTATAAATATTTCGTAGATAAAGTTCATACAGGTCAATTAGCAAATATCCCGTATAAAACAATAAGATCACAAAAAAATGACCCTAAATGGATGACTGGTAGGTTAAAGCATTATATAGGGCGTAAGAGAAGTATATATAAGAGATTAAGGGCAGGTGAGGAAGTTTTAAGGACACAGTATAATTAATTAGTTAGAACAGTCAGGAAGTTAACGAGGAAAGCTAAGGACAATTATGAATTAAAGGTAGCCAGCCAGGCGAAGACGGACCCCAAGGGATTTTATCAGGTATACAGGACGAAAAATAAGGATACTGTAGGTCCATTAAAGGCAGAAGATGGGGAGCTGGTTAGTTCTGGGGAGGAGATTAGTAAACTTCTGAATGATTATTTTTTAACTGTCTTCACTCAGGAAAACATGCAGGATATGCCAGATAGTGAACAGGTGTTTAGAGCAGATGAGTATGAGAAGCTGACGGATATTTCCATAACTAGGGAGATAGTGGAGCAGGAGATAGATAGGCTAAAAAAGTTCAAGTCACCAGGACCTGATGAAATATATCCCAGAGTACTGAAGGAATGTAAAAAGATTATTAGTGAGCCGTTAGTTTCTGTCTTTAGGAAATCACTGGAGTCGGGTGAGGTACCAGTAATGTGGAGGCAGGCTAATGTAGTACCCATCTTTAAGAAAGGGGATAAAACTTTAGCGTCTAATTATAGACCTGTCAGCTTAACTTCAGTTGTAGGTAAAATGTTAGAGTCAATAATAGCCAGGAACATTAGGGAACATTTAGACAAACATAACTTGATAAATCAGTCACAGCATGGCTTCACGAAGGGGAAGTCTTGCCTGACAAACTTGTTAAGTTTTTACAGTAAGGTGTACGAGGCAGTAGATAATGGTGATAGTTATGATATCTTATATCTGGACTTTAGTAAAGCATTCGACAAGGTGCCCCATCAAAGGCTCCTGAGAAAGGTTAGGGCGCACGGGATAGATGGGAAGGTGTTAGGTTGGATAGGGTCATGGCTTGGTAACAGGCGACAGAGAGTGCTAATAAACGGCTCGAAATCCGAGTGGGGTCATGTCATTAGTGGGGTGCCACAGGGATCAGTATTAGGGCCATTATTATTTCTAATATATATCAATGACTTGGATAGTGGAATTAGTAGCGATGTTAGTAAATTTGCGGATGACACAAAGATAGGTAGATTAATTAGGTCAGAAGCGGATGCCATCGCCTTGCAGACAGACTTAGATAGAATGAATGAATGGACGGATAGATGGCAAATGCAATTTAATATCAATAAATGCAAAGTGCTTAGCGTAGGTAGAGGAAACCCACACAATAGGTACACATTAAACACCCAAACTCTGGTAGGTACAGGGTACGAGAAAGATTTAGGAGTTATAGTTAGCTCTGAACTCCGTTTAGGGAAACAATGCATAGAAGCCAGAAACAAGGCAAATAGGGTACTAGGATTCATTTTTAGGAGTGTTAAAAGTAGAAGGCCGGAAGTAATATTAAAGTTATACTTGGCGCTGGTCAGACCTCATCTAGACTACGCTGTGCAGTTCTGGTCCCCACATTACAGGAAAGATATAGGTCTATTAGAATCAGTACAGAGGAGAATGACTAAAAGGATTCAGGGGATGAGGAGTATTCCTTACGAAGCGAGGTTGAAGCGGTTAAATTTACATTCTCTAGAGAGACGTAGGTTAAGAGGGGACCTGATAGAAGTCTTTAAGTGGTATAAGGGTTATAACAAGGGAGATGTAAGCAAAATTCTTAGGATCAGCAACCAAGGTAGAACAAGAAATAACGGGTTCAAGCTTGAAAAATTTAGGTTTAGGAAGGAGATAGGAAAAAATTGGTTCTCAAATAGAGTGGTAGATGAGTGGAACGGACTCAGTAATCATGTAGTTAGTGCCAGGACACTAGAGAGCTTTAAGAGAAGATTAGACAAGTTTATGGATGGGGATAACAGATGGAAATAGGTAGGAGTGTTTCATACAGGGACTGCCACGTGTAAGCCTGGTCGCTTCTTGCAGCTTCCCTTATTTCTTATGTTCTATTTCTTATGTAGATCACAAACCGTATAGATAAAATCATTAAGTGGAGGTGCCATAATATTGCAACTCATAACCTTTCCTCGGATACGGTAACGTAAGTGAACCTTCCTCGGACATGGTAACGTAAGTGAACCTTTCCTCGGACATGGTAACGTATGTGTACAAGCGAGCTCACACCACCTGCCACAAAGATAACCGATAAGTATTCGGCTGTCATATTGACTGAACCAACGTAAGTTACAGTTCAGGCCCACAAACGCTGGCCACCACCATCCTTAAGCAAGGTCTAGGTTAATTTCGAGATGCTACATAACTTATTCTCTGCATAGCCCAGTCCTCACTTTTGTAGTTAACGCCAAGTAGGATGCAGACGTCCCATTGGGATAAGGATTCACGTAATATTATTTGAAATCCATATATACCCCACAAAAACAACAATAACAACAACAACAAAACCAAATGTAACGACAAAAATAAAAATGATGACAACAATAACAATGGTTATACCGGCTTTGACCCCTTCGGCGAAAAGCCTGTTTTTGGAGAGACGAGTGAAGGTAGTTCCCTTGCTATAGTGGTCGTATCAATGACGCCATTCCCTGAATGGAAAGAATTTTGCTGGTATGCCACAGAAAAATAATCTAGGATAGTCTACGATGCACTAGCAGTAGGAATGAAGAATGGAATGGTCTGGAGATTAGTCGTCACTCAGAGATACATACCCTTGACATGAGAGAAAAAGGAAGGGCAGCGCCCGAGCGGGAAAAAAATAAATTGCATTATAGCTTCTCTCCAGAATTAAAGATTTTCGCCGAAAGAGTCAAAACCGCTATTTTAGTGAGTCTCGTTCAGCTAATGTGTCAGGGTAGAAAACACTTGGAGAACCGCTAATACTTTATTGAACAAAAGTAGCAAAAACAACAACCTTAACCCAGAATAGAAACTTATCTGAAAATATGTATCCCGAAGAACGAGAAAACAGTTTTACTATTGGGAGAGCTCCAACATCCTGACTGATGAAAACGCTAAACTGTAGATACATTCTGTATTTCATTAAAATGTCAAGTCCCAGGTAAAGGAAATGGTTTCCCATGTGAGACACTCCTACCCTCTGTACCCCTGCCACTCCTTGCTCTCTCTCTCTCTCTCTCTCTCTCTCTCTCTCTCTCTCTCTCTCTCTCTCTCTCTCTCTCTCTCTCTCTCTCTCTCCCTTTACCGTATTTGAGGAGTCAGTCTATATTTTAGGTGTATAATAATTAAGAAATTAATACAAAATAATCATTTGTTGACTAAACAAACAAAAAACTAAACACATGAAACATCACGCGAGAAACTCTGCAGGTCGTGAGTCACCAAGCTATGCATAAACATTACCTCCTCCGCACATCAAACACCACCAGCTACCCCTTGGCGTGTGTGTGTGTCAGTGAGAGAAAGAGAGAGAGAGAGAGAGAGAGAGAGAGAGAGTAATAGCAGCAACAAGAAATAATAAATACTGTATAATAATAGTTAACCACAGTATTTACGTACATACCACTACTACTATTACTACTGCTGCTGCTACTACTACTACTACTACTACTACCAATAATAATAATAATAATTTTGGTAGCAATAATAATAATAATAATAGTAATAATAATAATAATAATAATAATAATAATAATAATAATAATAATAATAATAAAGACCACAGTGATAATAATGAGAGAGAGAGAGAGAGAGAGAGAGAGAGAGAGAGAGAGAGAGAGAGAGAGAGAGAGAGAGAGAGAGAGAGAGAGAGAGAATACAAAGGAATACAAAGGAAAGACCAAGCAACAACAGACCCTGGGATCCTTACTAGGTTGCTTGGTTAACTATTCTATACTAACTACATAGTATGAAAGACAGGATAGTAAAGTAGAAGGCTCCTCCCCACCCACCCATCCCACCAGCCGAACCTGGCCGGAAAATGGAAATGTACCATGTGGTATTGAAAAACCACATGGAATTTCTAGGGACAGAGAAACGAAGTATCAGACTACGTCTACTTGTGTTTGTGAGGGGAGTGTGTATATGCTTGACGTTTATGTAATGAGGTGTTTATGTGTGTAGGTGGAGCCACAGTGTGAAAGTCTGTGGGGTGGTGCGGCAGCCTTGCCTGGCGCTTTCTAGGAAGGTAGCAGTCAATCAAGCCCCAGCTCCGTTCACTCCACTGAGTTAGAGTACTTTCCCTATGAGGGACGCCGTACCCTGTTTACCCCCTGCAACATTGACCCCTGGTAGTCCCGATGGTGACCAATAGTTGTCAGAGCCCCAGACAACACAACCCGTCACAGGTCAAAAGTGGGAGTAGTGACCGTTAACTCAGGGTTATCTGTGGGTGTGGATATAGTGTAATGTAGTGTAAATGTGGACACAGTGTGGAAGTCAAGAGGTGGTGCGGCAGCCTTGCCTGGCGCTAACGAGGAGCAGCAGTCAATCAGGCCCCAGCTCCGTTCAATCCACTGTAAAAGTGCACTTCCCACAACGGGGCGCCGCACACTATATGGTTACCCCCTGCAACAGTGAACCCTGGTACTTAATTCCCGATGATGATCACTATTGTCAGGGCTTCTGACTTTCCACAGCCTTTCACAGGTCGAGAGTACTAGTAGTGACCGTTAACTCGGGGCTGTCTGTGTCATGTAGGGAGGGCATAGTGTATTCGCAAAAACACCTGGCACTAGACGATCAGAGGCACATTAAGTGAAAAACGCATTTGCTTACTCGGATATGAACAGTGACAACCGGGGATTTGTTTCAAAATATTTATCAAGACGAATTTTGAAGGTCTCAATAGTACCTGAATCAACTACGCTCGATGGCAAACCATTCCAAATATTTATAACGCGATTAAAGAAAAAATGTTTGGCCTCATTTGTTTTGAATCTCTTTCCTACTATCTTGAACCCGTTGTTTCTGGTGAAGTTTGACCTGTCTAGTGTTAAGAAGTTATCGGGATGCATATTCGTGAATCCTTTAAAAATTTTAAAAAGTGTGATGAGGTCCCCACGTAATCGACGTTTCGTTAGAGAAAATATATTTAGTTCTTTTAATCGTTCCTCGTATGGTTTATTACGTAATCTTGGGATCATTTTGGTTAATCGGCGCTGTATTCTTTCTAATTTCTCAATGTCTTTCTTATAATAAGGTGACCAGAATTGTACATTATATTCGAGATGCGGGCGTACAAGCGAATTATATAACGTTAGAATTATCTTTTCGGTTTTGAATGAGAACGATCTTCCGATAAATCCAATTAATTTATTTGCAGTTTTCACTACTTCGGTGCATTGATTACTTTGCTTGAGATCAGTTGATATTACGACGCCGAGATCTTTTTCTCTTTCTACGCACTTTATGGGGGCGTTCTCCATTGTGTAGCTCACTCGTGGTTTACTATTTCCAATATGTAATACGTGACATTTGTTAATATTGAAGTTCATAAGCCATGTGTTGGACCATTCGACGAGGGTGTCTAGATCGCTTTGTAAACGGTGACGCTGGGTTTCCGAGTCCGCCCTATTTGCAATTTTTGTATCGTCTGCGAATTTTGATATTTTACATTTAATATTTTCATCAATATCGTTTATATATATGATAAAAAGTATCGGTCCTAAGACTGATCCCTGAGGAACGCCACTACTTACGTTGGTCCAATCTGACGATTTGCCGTTAATTACTACCCGTTGTTTGCGGCCCGATAGCCAATCTTCGATCCATGATACTAGATTGCCAGTTATACCGTGAGCTTTTACTTTATTGATGAGGCGTTTGTGGGGAACTTTATCGAAGGCTTTTTGAAAATCTAAATAAATTATATCGACCGCCCTAGTGTCATCAAACAGGTTATATACATGGTGGAAAAAGTCGAGTAAGTTTGTGAGGCATGACCGTTTGTTTCTGAATCCGTGCTGAGAGTCTTTGATGATATTATTATTTTCGAGGAATGCTACCGTTTTATCTCTTATGAGCGATTCCATTAGCTTACCTACTATCGATGTGAGGCTTATTGATCGATAATTCTGAGATTGAGACTTGTCACCTTTTTTAAATATAGGTGTAACGTTCGCGAGTTTCCATTCGTCGGGGACTTTTCCGGTGCTTAACGATTTACAGAACAGCATGGAGAGTGGTTTAGTTAGTTCATTTTTAGCCTCTTTTATGACTCTTGGAGAGATTCTATCAGGACCCGGCGTTTTGTTTACTTTGATTTTATTTATCGCTCTCAAAATTTCGTTTTCATCAAAAGTGCACGCGTTCAAAAAAGCGTTATTACTTAGAATGCAAGGAGTCGGTTGTCGTTCTGAATTGTCTTCCTCTGTGAATACGGTTGAGAAGTATTTATTTAAGATGTTTGCCATCGAGGTATCGTCTTCGGTGTACTAGCCGTTTTGCATTGTTAATGGACCAATTTCTGATGGTAGTGTTTTTTTCTTTCTGATATAACTGAAAAATTCTTTGGGATTAGATTTACTGCTATTAGCGATGTGAAGTTCGAGGTTTTTCTTACTTTTCCTAATGAGTACTTTGGAGTTACGGCGTAATCGGTCATGTTCGATCTTATCGCTGTTTTCTTTAGTGAGCTTATATTTATGGTATGCACGTTTTTTAGCGAGAAGGCTATTTTTTATTTCCGTGTTCCACCATTTCGGTTTAGAGTTAGCAATCGAGCGCCTATTTCGTAGTGGAACAGATGCATCTACCGCTTTAGTAAGATTGTGTGTAAATATTTTCCACGCTTCGTTAATACTATTGTTACTCAAGAGCTCACTCCAATCGGTATGCTTAAGAATATTTCTAAGTTTTCTAAAGTTGGCCCTTTGGTAATCAGGTACTCTCTCTTTACTTTCTTTTACTTTAGATTTATTTATTTGAACACTGAAGGTGATCACCCGGTGGTCACTGCTGCTGAACTTGGGTCCTACTAATACATTACTAACGATGCTTTCATTCGTAGTTAAAACAAGATCTAAGATATTATCGCCTTTTGTCGGTTGTTCGACTAATTGGTGAAGGCTGCTTTCGAGCAGGTTCGCGTATAAACTAAGACCCGTATGTGAATTTAGAGGATCGCCCCATCTGCGTATAGGAAGGTTGAAGTCTCCAAAAATTACGGTTTCATTTTGACAACAAATTTCAGTTATCTGGTCGTAGAGTTGGTTATCTGTAGCCGCTGACTGACTTGGAGGTCTATAAATTATACCGATCACGATTTTGCGGGACTGAAAGTTAAGTTGGATGAATGATGCGTTTATATTATCTATTTTCTGGATGGATTTTGTTATTGGGTGAAGATTTGATTTAACATAGAGGAGCACCCCGCCTCCTTCTCTTTTTGTGCCTTTCGCAACTGAATAAACTATACCCGGGTATCGAGAATTCGGCCAAATAATCTCTGTTTACTGTATTAATCCACGATTCCGTCACGCCGATAATATCGTATTCATCCATGCAAACTATTTCCTCCAAATCTTGAAATTTATTTCTAATACTACGAGCGTTAACAAGACAAACCCTAACAAGATTTTGAGTTGATGGGGCAGTGTTAGCACTATTTCTTATGTTGTTCCTGGCCGTGCTAATTGGTTCTCGTTTTTTGCCAGGTGAGCGACAACCGCATCGTGGAATAGGCGACCAAGCCGCGCTGATCCTATTTCGTTAAGATGCAATCCGTCATTATGAAACAAAAGCCTTTGGTTGTAAAAGTTATTCCACAGATTTACAAATTCGACACCTTCCTCCCTGCACAGGTTACAGAGGCGCGCATTGGTGCTGAAGGCTTTGCTATAGAATTCTTTGTCCGCATTTATTCGGGGGAGGATACCAGAGATAATAACGTTGCTTGACTTTTCTTTATATTTCTTAATAATTTTTCGATATTTTTCTAGTAGGGCCTCTGATCGTGTTTGCTGAACATTATTCGTGCCTACGTGGATGAGGAAGAGGGTGTTTGCGTTCGCGTCGTTACTGATGTCGTCACACGTGGCTGTGACGTCGTCTAGCGTTCCTACGGGGATGCAGTGCCTTCTACGTCGGCGCGGGGCACGGGAGCAGAACTCATCTATTTGTCCCCTGATTATGGAATCGCCTATTAACCTGCAATCTTCATTTACGTTATCATAATCGCAGAGGACTTCGAAACGGTTGAATACTGTCGCGGGGAGTGGTCGCTTGAAAGCTGTGGTCGGCCTGGCACCCTTCCGTACACTGGTGAAATTTGAAGAGTTAGAGGAGGAGGAGGCGGAGGAGGAATGGGAGGAGGAGGGGGATGATGACGAGGAGGGGGAGGAAGAGGAGGGGGGAGGGGAGGAGGAGGAAGGAGAGTGGGGGGCGGAGGAAGGGGGGGAGAGGAACGGGGAGAGGATGAGGAGTTAGTGGGGGAGGAGGAGGGGGAGGAGGAGGAGGAGGAGGGGGAGGGGGAGGAGGAGGAGGAGGAGGAGGAGGAGGAGGAGGAGTAGGAGGAGCAGGAGGAGGAGGAGGACGACGTGGAAGGAGAGGGAGGCGAAGAAGAGGACGGGGGGGAAGGGCAGGGAAATGAAAAATACTGGGAGGAGGAGGAGAGGATGGAGGAGGAGGAGGAGGAGAGGAAGGAGGAGGCGGGGGAGTGGGGAGAGGATGAGGAGAAGGGTGAGGGAGAGGAGCGGGTGGTGGTGGTGGTGGTGGAGGAGGAGGAGGAGGAGGAGGAGGAGGAGGAGGTGGAGAGGGGAGAGGAGGAGAAGGGGGAGGAGGATGGCGAGGTAGACGAGGAAGGAAGGGATGAAGGCGGGGAATCAGGGCAGCTGGTGGCGTGATCTGAAGTGGAGGGAAGAAGAGGGAAGGATAGGGGTGGGCTAGGGACGAAGGGAGTCATGTCCTGGGTGACCATGCCGATATTGTCAGCTATGAATGATTCTAAGATTGCCATTTTTTCGGTCATTTTTCTTATATGAGCGTTCATTTTACAAAGGCGACATTCATCTGATCCAAGTGAATACATTTGTTTCGCAAATCTGCCGTTGCAGGCAACACAGGCTCTCAGTTGACTCGGCATGTTGATCGTGATTGCAACACTGCAAAGAAATAGACGAAAAACAGACGAAAACTTATGGTGATGATCGTTAAATTTTAAAAACCTAAAAGGTACAAAGTTGGTGGATTAACGAGCAGGTAGGGCAATTAGAGGGTTAAGGTCGGACGGGACGCGGTCAAGGTCGAGGGCAGTCAGATCCCGAGGGGATTGAGCTCGGTGGGAAAAGCAGATGTGGAGGACTGGCTGTAAGGCAAATTCACATTGAATAGAATATAAATATTAATATGCAATTAATTTATAGACGACACAAAATGTAATTAGAAAAATAATAATAATTGAAAGGGATACAAAAATTCTGAAAAAAACAAAAATTACCGGACAATGCAAAATATAATAAATAATTATATAATTAATCTGAAAATCTGAAACGTACAAAATTAGCTACACCACATCACTAATATTGCTGGAAATATGGGTGATACAATAATGAAAATACTGTGTTACTAATCAAATGTCTGGGAAACAGAGAACTGTAAATTAAATTGACAAAATATGCAAAAACAAATTTAAATCACTGTTTAATACGAATTTAAAAGAAATTTAGCACAAATTATTCAAAGAGACGTAGAGTTAATACAATACTATGTGATGCAGAAATAAAGATAAACTTATACACATCACTCTCCAGCGAATGTATACGTTGAACAATCAGACTGCTTCGGATCACTTCAGAGAGGTCAGAGAGGTCACGAGAACACGTCTTCACACACGGACACACTGACTGAGACTGAGGGAGAGAGAGAGAGAGAGAGAGAGAGAGAGAGAGAGACTTACATGTTTACATGCTTACATGTTAACATGCTCTTTGTTTAAGATCCAAATTAACAAACAATCATGAATCTGAAATAAAGGCAAAAGAGAAAATAACTTTAATTGTAACTACTTCTAAGGAAAGAATATTGCCTGCCTTTATGATACTTATAATTGGCAAGGAAAGTTGGGTCCTCCGATCACAACCGCACATCTATATCTTGTCCTATCGCTCTAATTACTCCTCAGGATCCCCAAAGCGAAGATGCCACTGGCATTTTGTATCTGCTAAGTGGGGGGACCTGAAGATGTATTATTCTGATTTTCCTTTGAATGACTTGTGCTTCCGTGTCAGAGACCCATCTCTTTGTGATGTTCGCATAACGTGTCAGAGAGTCTGGCATAGAGGCATACATTCTTTCTCTCTTCTTTCTCTCATCCCTAAACCTACCAGTACTTCGTTTAATACAGCCTGTTTTCGTTATATATATGAGAGAGGTGACCGACAAAAGGTGCTTGAACCCTCCATCATCTGAATCTCATGCACTTTATATTTATTCCCAGATTCATGCTAACTAGCTAAAAAGTCCTTCATCAATAGAAAATGTCAAAATTTTTAATTTTTTCAAAGTCAAATTTCGGTCGTGACTTCCCGGTTTCTAGCCAAAAATATGTTTATTAACTTCAACACTCTAATAACTTGCTTCATCTACTTTTTTTTTTTTTTCAACCTGATGGCACTAGTGCCATCTCATCTACCTCTAATACTGAACTTTTCGCTCAAACCTTTGCTAACAACTCTACCTTAGACGATGTAGGATTTCTTCCTCTTTCTCTCCCCATCTTCCGACTACTTCGCAGTGATGATCTTCATGCTCTCTCTGGCCTTAACCCTCAGAAAGCTTATGGACCTGATGAAGTGTCTCCTATTGTTCTCCGAAACTGTGCCTCAGTGTTTACACTTTGACTAGTCAAATTCTTCCAACTCTATCAACATCTACCTTTTCTTCTTGCTGAAAGTTTGCTCACATTCAGGTTTTTTTTTCCTTTAAAGTAGGAGGGAAACGTGCCAAGGGTAACAAAAATCCAATAGAAAAAAAAAATAAAAGCCCACTGAGATGCCGGTCTCCGAAGAGGGTCCAAAACGGTAGCAAAAAATTGAAAGATAAATGTCTTGAAACTTCCTCTTTAAGGAATTCAAGTCATGCAGAAGCAGGTAGAGAGCTCCAGAGTTTACCAGAAAAAGGGATGAATAATTGAAAATACTGGATAACTCTTGCATTAAAGAGATTGACAGAATAGGGGTGAGAGAAAGAAGAAAGTCTTCTGCAACATGGCCGCGGGAGGAGGGGAGGCATGCAGTAAGCAAGATCAGAAGAGCAGCTAGCATGAAAATAATGGTAGAAGATAGCAAGAGATGCAACACTGCGGCGATGAGAAAGAGGCTGAAGACAGTCAGTTAGAGAAGAGGAGTTGATGAGACGAAAAGCATTTGAATGAACCCTGACTAGAAGAGCGGTATGAATGGAACACCCCCAGACATGTGAAACATACTCCATACATGGATGGATAAGGCCTGTGTACAGAGTTAGAAGCTGAGAGAGAGAAAAAAAAAAAGGTGAGAAAAAATGACAGAGTTGAAAGAGTTTGACTAAACAAGGTGCAAGCACATCCGCGCAGTTCCAGAGAACAATAGGAGGGACCCAATCAGATATATATAGGCCAGCGAGGGCATGGAAAACATCATTGCAGAGAATTTTAATAGGTAGCATGAAGCAGTGAGAGAGTGGAGGAGAGGTAGGAACAAGTCTTGAATCATCGAAGACAGAGTTTTTAGCAAAGGTATGAAAGAAAAGTTCTGCTTTATAGATAGATGCGATAATAGTGCCATCTGGTTGAAATAAAGGAGGGAAAAAAGAAGCAAAGTTATTAGAGATGTTTTTTGGCTAGGTGCCAGAAGTCACGAGGGGAGTTAGATGTACGCCTTCATGCCAGACACTATCACCTCTGTTATGCGCTCGGCACACAAAGACAGGTCTCTGACACAGAAGCAGCTGTCATTCTAAGGAAAATCAGCTAAATACCTCCCCAGGTCCCACCAATTAGCAGAGGCAAAACGTCAGAGGCATCTCCGCTTAAGGGAATCCTGCCTTCTGATCGCTCTAGAACTTCTGATTGCGTCTGAGCAAACTTGGTATTGTTCAATGCCCCAAAAACTCAAATCCTCCATCTATCAATTTGACACAACCATCCAGACAACCGTCTCCTCTTCTTCACTGACACTCAACTGCACCCCTCTTCTACAATGAAGATATTCGTCTATTCTTTACGTATAATCTAAACAGCAAACTTCACATCTCATCTCTAGCTAAAACAGCTTCTATGAAGTTAGGTGTTCTGAACCTAGTTCTAAAACAGCTTCTATGAAGTTAGGTGTTCTGAACCTAGTTCTAAAACAGCTTTTATGAAGTTAGGTGTTCTGAACCTAGTTCACCAGGATGGTCATTCAAGGGAGAGGAAAGCCTAAGCTGGTGCAGTGAAGTCTCCAAGAATGGAGAACTCCCGCAAAAGGGAAGAGTCAGAATGTGCTCCACTTTGGAAGTCAAGTAGTTAAAGAATATCTTATAGTCGTAGGAATTAGGTGAAATGTATACAGCACAGATAAATTTAGTTTAAGAGTGACTCTGTAGTCGTAGGCATATGGTGGAAAATTCGGAAGATTTAAGAGCGTGGGCACGAGAGAAGGGGAAGTTGCAGCACACATAGGTGCAACATTCAGCTTTGGATTGAAAATGAGGATAGAGAAAGTAGAAGGGAACAGAAAGGGTGCTACTGTTAGTTCCTACCTGTTCCTAAAAAGGGTGACCGCTCTAATTCCTCAACCTACCTCTATATTTGATTTCCTGCCTCTCTAAAATTTCTGAGTCTGTTAAGAGGAAGATTCTTAAAAATCTATCACTTTACAATCGTATGTCAGATCGCCAGTATGTGTTCTGTAGTAGCCGCTCTACTTGCTTCTAGCTTTGTTTACTGAGCTTTTGGTTATCCTCTTTTAGGGATCTTTGTTAAATATTCGCTGTTGTTTTAGGCATATCAAAAATTTTTTTCATAGAATGTCACAAAGCCTTGGTGTCCAAAATAACCTTCTACAGCTTATATCCTCTCTGTAACTGAAGTTTCCTTTCTGACCGTTCTAGTGACACTGTGGTAAAGGCTCACTGTTTTTTTTAATACTATTAACAGTGGTGTTCAACAAGAATCTATCCTGTCATTCAGTCTTTTCCTGTTATACATTAATAATCTAAAGCTAAACACAACTTCTTGCCCTATCCACTCCTACGCTGATGATGCCACCTTGCACTTTTTCTTGTCTTGTCATAGACGTCCACTTTTTCAGTAATTGAAGTGCTCACGCTGGGAAGTCACAAAACGCCTGACTTCTGATCTCTCTAGAATTTCTGATTGATTCAGAGCAAAATTAGCACTATTCATTGCCTGAAAAACTCAATTCCTGTATCTATCAACCTGACACAACCTTCCAGATAACTATCCCCTCTTCTTCAATGAAACTCAACTGTCTCCCTCTTCTACACTGAAGATACTCGGTCTGTCCTTTACGTATAAACTAAACTGTAAACTTCACATCTCATCTCTAGCTAAAACAGCTTTTATGAAGTTAGGTGTTCTGAGTCGTCTCCGCCAGTCTTTCTCACCCCATCCCCCCCAACTGATGACACTGTAAGGTGGTTTTATCCGTCTATGTAGTGAGTATGCTTCACATTTATGGGTGGCAGGTGGGAGATTGCACTCATAACGCTCTTTTAGACACGGTTGTGCAAAAGCTTTTCGTCTTATCTTCGTCTTATCCTCTCTTTTAACTGATTATCTTCAACCTCTCTTTAATCGCCGCAATGTTACATCTCTTGCCATCTTCTACCTCTATTTTTATGTTAACTGCTCTTCTGAATTTGCTAACTGTATGCCTCCCCTCTTCCCACGTCCTCGCTGCACAAGACTTTCTTCTTTCTCACACCCGTAATGCAAGAGTTAACCAGTATTCTCAATCATTTATCCCTTTCTCTGGTAAACTGTGGAACTCCCTTCTTGCTTCTGTATTTCTTGCTTCCTATGATATGAACACTTTCATGATGGAGGTTTCAAGACACGTTCTTTATTCATTTTTTTTTAATACCGATTTTAACTTGGCTTGCGTACTTCGTACATAAAAAAAAAAAAAAAATATCACGGTCGAAGTAATAAAGTTTGCTGGCGCGGAGGCTAGGATGTGAAATCATCAACTGATTCCACCAACCTAGGGTTCAGGGCGATGACAAGTCACATTCATACTTGGTCCTCGACCGTGCTGGCAATACACCCTATACGATTAGCTACATATATATGCTTTTTGGTGATTATTTTGTCATTATTTTAACGCTTAATACCATTTTTATACGAAAATGCTTAATTTCCAATCCTATGTTTGATCTGTTGAATGGTTCTTATGAGTAGAGAAGAGTTACGAGTACACAACAAAAAAATTATGAATGAGTAGTAACTCAAAG
>NC_087191.1:1822500-1852500 GCF_035594125.1 Scylla paramamosain
TGATAAATTGCATGACTCTGTTCTGAAATTTATCAAGGGGCTGCAGCGCTGTCCTGGAAAGCTGGCAGAGGGCGGGAGAAAGATAATCAATGACAAAACGGAGGAACACTATGTAGATGGTTTTAAGAACAGGGATAGAAACTCCTCTCACGTTGTTGGCAAGCCACTTAATCAGGATGAAGCGCCGCTCCAGTCTGTGTAATAGGTCCTGAACAACTAGATGGATGTGTTGCCGTGTAGGTATGGCTGGGGTGACACGAACGGGAGCACCTAAGTAGGTGTACTGCGTGCAGCGAGGAATAACATTGCCTCCCATGGTGAAGACTGGTGGTGTTCGTGGGTTGCGGGTAGAGAAGATCCTGCTCTTGTCAGGTGAAATGATAAGGCCACAGGCAGCTGATGACGTAGCAAAGGCGTGAAGGTAGAGAGAGACCTGAAGATCTTGGGGTGAGGCAGAGTGGATGCAGACATCATCAGCATAACAAGTGACCGTAGTGCCTGGAATGTCGGGAATAAGGGAGAGAAGTCGGTGGATAAGGATATTGAAAAGAAACGGACTTAGATAGGACTCGAGCAGTTCTGTTGCTCAGGTAACCTCTGATTCATCTCAACAAATTTCCCTTGACACCAAAATCTACAAGCTGATCAAGTATGATTTCCCTGTTTGCAACATCAAAGGCACTCTTGAGATCAATGAATGCGACAACACTGGTTGGTGAGAGACGCGTGTAAAGCTCGAGAAAGCAGTGGTGAGTCCCTCGCCGAGGCAGAAAACCATACAGATGCAGTGAAAGCTTGGGATGAAGCCGGAACATCAGGCGATTGAGGAGGATGCGCTCAAAAATTTGCTAAAGCACGAGATCAGGGAAACGGGGCGAAAATCAGTGCCAGGCTTAGGTATGGGCACTATAATGCTGGATGTCCAGGCCCGTGGCACGTAGTCCCTATGAAAGCACACGTTATAGAGCTGAAGGAGATGGTTGCCAGGGACCTTCTGGAGAAGCCGTAAGACAGAGTAGGTGATCCCTTCCCCAGCAGGAGCAGAATCCGTACCAGTAGCAAGGGCACACTGAAGCTCATGGGGGCATGATGGGCACGTCATCCTCCTTGTCTGCCTGCAACAAAGCATCCACTAAGCGGAGTGAGCGAAGGTCAACCTGAGATGAAAGGGCAGCTGGAACAGGCGCTGGAAGATTACCAAACCGTGACTGTTCAGACCAGGTGTCTATAAGGGACTGAGCATATTCCATTGGACTGTGATGGAGAGCAGTAGGAGACCGTTTCTTTATAATCATGTTGATCTTATGCCACATAGAACCAACGCTAGTGAGATGACTGATGCTGTCAGTGAAGGCAGACCACGAGTCATTCTGGGCACACTGCTGTAGGCCAATTAACTCGTCATGAGACGATTGATACATGTGAAGATGTGCAAGGGTCGGATGTCTTTGGAAAGCAAGGCCATGCTCCACCGCTTTTCTCTCAGCCTGAAGCACACGGTCATCAAATGTCCCTGTGCAAGATCCAGGACGACGAGCGAGGTGAGGTCTGGGGACATACTGAGAGTAGAACTTGTGTGTTGACTGCACCAGTGATGAATACAGTTCATCAGGGGAATGACTATCGAAAAGTAGGAAGCAAAGTATTCATGTAGGAGATATATGTTGGGCAATATTTAGAACATACCCGGATGCAGATGCGGACGTGAGAGGAGGTGGGTTTAGCAAGCACTGAGTAATGGAGGCCGAGGGCAACATGGTCAGAGAATAGTACAGGGACAGGGAAGCTTTTAACACGAGATGCCACCAGTCCTGAAATAAAGATGTGATCCAGAGTACCTCCACGGGAGTGGGGTGACACTACCAGTATCCCAGCGCGTGAGTCTGTAGCGGCGGACGTAATCTAGCAGTCGAGGCCCATTCCTATTAGGTGTATGTGAAGAATCACCAAGATCAGGGTAGCAAGCATTAAAGTCCCCCATGTAGATAAAACCACGCAGCATAGGTAAGGGCAAGGCAGCTAAGTTAATTCTCCCCGGGACAGAAGAGACATTGCATAATCTCAGCTTGTCACATCCCATTGCCACCTCTAGCAGCTGGAAGGTCATGTCTGCATCAACAGAGATATGGAGTCACTGGTGCTGTACAGAGGAGTGCACATACATAATGAGGCCGTTCCTGACGGGATGGACATAAGAGACATAACCAGAGGGTGGAGGAGCCTGTCTCTCACCAAGCAAAGGGCCCACAAAGACTTCCTGTATGAAGATGATGGTAGGGTTGTGCCTGGACACATATGCCTTCAGAGCTGTAAGTCTCGCCAAGTCCCTTGTACCGCAGGCATTCCAAGAAATGACATGAAGTTCCATGGCACTAGCGAAGTCTCTCCTTGGTCTTGCGAGAGCCTATAATGGAGGAGGCGGCAGGACGTTCACTTACGCGCTGTGCCCCATGTGGGAGTGAGAAGGGCGTCGATGATTCCTTGTCCAGTTTGTCCAAGCGGAAGAAAGAGGCCCAAACTTGGCATCAATTGAGGAGACCGTGGCAATCATTGCCTTTTGGCCCTCAACGAGAATATTGAGGAATGTTTCCATAGAGTCTTGTTTGGTGACAAATTCGACCAGGCGAGTTTCGAGTGCATCATAGCGCTCCTCAAGGGACTTGCAACGAGACATTAAGGTAGCGACAGTCTCACAAAGTTCGAGAACCAGGGGTGACTCCGACGTAGCAGAGGCAGCAGGTGCAGGAACCGTAGAGATAGGCGGTGGAGGAGGAGGCGGGGTTGGCTGCATCACAGGGCGCCTGGCACATCCACGCCACACATTAATATCCTGTTTGCCACACCGAGGAAACTTCCAGTGGATGCCAGTAGATGTAGGAGGGTTGGGTGGTTGCACGTCCCTGTGGCAGAGGCAGAGGGGGTGGCGGAAGGGAGCGGTGAGGGGCATGTGCGGGAGTCGTGGTCACCAGCACACTACGCACACTTCTCTGTGGCACTGCAGTAGCGTGATATGTGACCGACGCCCCAACATCGGTAACAAGATGGTTCATCCCTAATCCTGCGTATTTCACAATCAGGAAGACATGGAAGAAAACTGAAGGAGATGGTGGTAGGAGGCGGGGCATCCAGACTCCAGGCCACTACGATACGATTGATGGGGACACCATTTAGTCGAAAACGGCGGGCAGAATGAACACCAGGGAGCTCCAAGGCGAGGGACGGATCCACACCGGTAGGATACCGGGTGACCAAATAGCTCGGGTATTTTCTTTGCCTCACGGGGGAGTATTCTATACGCAGGGCGAGAGAAAGAAACTCACCCTCAGTCACGCGCTCCACAGTGTCCTGGCGGCAGCGTGCGATGTAGACGAACCGAGAGGTTACATCTGCCATCTTCACCTCGGCGAGTTCCCTTTCAAGTTGAAATGTTTTGTTGACCTCAGCAAGCCAACGAAGCTTCGTCTCTACAGATGGATGTCCAGTGAAGGCAAGCTTAATATAATCAGTATGCGGAACAAAAGCTGGAAGTTCGGGTGAGTGGGCAGGGGCAAGGCCTCGAGCAGGCAGTGTTGAGGGATTCCCGGATGAAGTGCTGGCTTGTCGGTGTTTAGGTGTCTTAGCAGCTGGAACGAGCGGCTCACTACCACTGTCAGACATGTCATTCATAGATCACTTGGTAGAGGGTGTGGCAGGAAGAGCGGGGTGAGGACCAGCAGGTACAGATGTAGCTTCCATGGCAGGCAACAAGGGCAAGGGTGGCCAATGCTCATTTTCATCCTCCTGATCACTGACAGCTAGATCCATTTCCAAATCAACGGGGGAGGCTGGTCTGGTGTATTCTATAACGCCGATTACAGGCGGTGACGTCAGTACTCAGCAGGGAGGTAGGGATGATGTCACATTGACGTCACAGGCACCTCAGTGCGCATGCGCAGTACCCGCCTACACCGCCCAGAGGGGTCCTGTACGGCGTTCAGGATTTTCGAGTCTACTGGGACTAAGTCAGGATACTACAAAATCTTGTAGCAGCAGACACAGTTCACTAGGTCTTACTATAGATACAGTGTCAGTGCCGACTAGTTCAGGTAGCTAGAGTCTCCGAGCAGTAGATCAGAAAATCATGGAAGAGTACAGAAGCAGCACGTCGTCCCCAGTGGCAGACGATCATCCCGAGAGAGAGAGAGAGAGAGAGAGAGAGAGAGAGAGAGAGAGTACGAACGCCCGGTGTACGATTAAGAGTGGCCGCTCGCTACCATTAAGTTACCATAAGAACCTCCATGCCCAGAGACTCATTCCCCAATTAATTTACCTATTTCCCTTTGTTCAGTCAGTTTGAGTCTCACAGTTTACAGCAGAAGAGTTGCCCTTGACAAAGAAATACTCAGTATTCATCTTGCCTAATATGTTTAATCAGCAGAATCTTTAAAAGTAAGTGTTTTAGTTAGGTAAAGACCGAGTGGGGAACGGTGTGTCGGGTGGCATCGGTACATCCTAGTGTCCCGCCTATTCCCTCCCCCCCTAAGCAGCAGCGCGGGAAAGCGGTTTGGAGCGTTTTCTCAAGGACAGTCACTACCCAGCAATTGGAAGCAGCAGACGTACTGAGGCATGCTCTAATATTTGAAGGAGACACTAGTTAGCTGGGTTAGTTGCTTTAAGGGGATAAGTGAATCATTACCGGCTGTATGCCAGTAGTCTGCCAGTAAAGGTAGTTATATTATACCCAGGGAAATCACTTCCCGGCAGTGTATGACTCCAGGCTGAGTTTGCGCATTGAGCAGTAACTGTGTGTTCGTGGACACTCTTTCATAGTAGTTTCTTGTGTCAGTTGTTAGTAATTGTTAGTTATATTGTCTTAAATGCTACTGCAGGCTGATGTGGTTCAGCTGCAGAGAACTTGAGTAATTACCTGCATAGTGAAGTTTACTCCCTCCTCAGGTCCTGATAAGGCCTGCTGTCCAGAAGACAGTAAACGACACTACTCGGCTTGAGCCTATAACACTCTGTTGGGCAGTGGGGAGGAATGCCACGATGGGCGAAAGCCCAATGGGGTATTATACCTTGACCATATAAGTGTTATTGTATGTTAACTGTTTTTCCTAGACGTGGTTGTCGATTCTTCTGCAGCTGTGGGTCTTAAGTGTTGTTTTGAATATTTCCCTTCTCTGTGGATCAATAAAACAACCTGACGACCTCAACTTAGTGTGACCTGGGGTTATGACTGATGTGGAAATGGTGCAGGAGGCACAAGGGACTCTGCATACCCGTATTTGTGCCCTGCACCGAGTCATAAGAACATAAGAACATAAGAACATGAGAAATAAGGGAAGCGGCAAGAAGCGACCAGGCTTACACGTGGCAGTGCCTGTATAAAATATACCTACCTGTTTCCATCTATTATCCCCCATCCATAAACCTGTCTAATCTTCTCTTAAAAGCTCTCTCCTACCACTAACAATATGATTATTGAGTCTGTTCCACTCATCTACCACTCTATTTGAGAACCAATTTTTTCCTATCTCCTTCCTAAACCTAAAATTTTCAAGCTTGAACCCGTTATTTCTTGTTCTACCCTGGTTGCTGATCCTAAGAATTTTGCCTACATCCCCCTTGTTATAACCCTTATACCACTTAAAGACTTCTATCAGGTCCCCTCTTAACGTACGTCTTTCTAAAGAATGCAAATTTAACAACTTCAATCTCGCCTCGTAAGGAATGCTCCTCATCCCCTGTATCCTTTTAGTCATTCTCCTCTGTACTGATTCTAATAGACCTATATCTTTCCTGTAATGTGGGGACCAGAACTGCACAGCGTAATCTAGATGAGGTCTGACCAGCGCCAAGTATAACTTTAATATTACTTCCGGCCTTCTACTTTTAACACTCCTAAAAATTAATCCTAGTACCCTATTTGCCCTGTTTCTGGCTTCTATGCATTGTTTCCCTAAACGGAGTTCAGAGCTAACTATAACTCCTAAATCTTACTCGTACCCTGTACCTACCAGAGTTTGGTTCCACATAGGAGGTCGTTCAGGGAAGCTAGTCCAGGTGCGGGAGCTTGATGAAGAGTCTGAGCATTGTAGTCACAACAATATATATATATATATATATATATATATATATATATATATATATATATATATATATATATATATATATATATATATATATATATATATATATATATATATATATATATATATATATATATATATATATAATCAAACATCAATAAATGTACACATTCCAAGATGTAAATAAATAAAATAAATACAAAATGTTTCCCCTTAAGACATGATTAAGTTAATCAGCATACATTCCCTTCATAACATTCGCCAGTCAAGGCCAGATTAACGTTGGTCATGCCAGAAGTCTATCAGTAACACTGCAGTCCCTTTATAAATAATGCTCACCAAATGAGCCTGGAGTAGCATTGCTCACCTCATAGATTTATCATTGATAGAATTGGAAGCCTGAAGGAAACGACTTTTTTTTTTTTTTTGTCTGTCTCCATAAAGAAACATTTCTCTTACAAATACACGTTCGGCAGTTATTTACAACATCTATAGCTTAAATGGTGCTCTCCCCCTTCTCTCTCTCTCTCTCTCTCTCTCTCTCTCTCTCTCTCTCTCTCTCTCTCTCTCTCTCTCTCTCTCTCTCTGTACATGTGCCCGTGATGGAAG
Organism: Scylla paramamosain; assembly: GCF_035594125.1. NCBI lineage: Eukaryota > Metazoa > Arthropoda > Malacostraca > Decapoda > Portunidae > Scylla > Scylla paramamosain. Next base: position 1,829,181 of record NC_087191.1, read on the forward strand.
ACAGCTCTTAGTCTTCAGTGGAAAAAATGTTCTTTTCTTAAAGATTTGGCTGTATCACCATCTGTTTGGTTGACAGGCTGGTCTTCAGTTGCCGAGAGAAGGAATACGGATTTTCATTTTCATGTTATGTTCCTCTATGATTATCACTGTGGTTGCTGTAACTGTTGGTAGCATGTCGTTCAGTGTCAATAGATTTTAAATATGTTGGCATGGAAAATGCTTAAATAAAAAGTGATACTGTTCTTGCGATCTACGACCACTTTCACATTAATTGTCCTGTAACAACCTTGCTACTGAATTAGTGATTTATGGGTCGTACTGGGCAAGAATACCACCTGATCACCTAATTAGTATTTTACGTCTTTAGTACGTCGGCCGTGGCGTTATTGGAGTTTTACTTTAATTTTCTTGAGCCCCCATGTATCTCTCGTCTAGTGTGTCCTAAAATTTAAAAGTACAGACCTAGATGTTCCCAACTTTGAATTTTACGTTAATTTTCTTGAGCCCACATGCATTCTCGTCTAGTGAGTCCTTAATTTTAAAAGTACAGATCTAGATGTTCCTAACTTCGTTTTCTCTTTGGTTCCACACTATTGTAAGTACACTTATTGCTTTTAAATCACTCTGCCTTACAATAGTTCAAATGGGCTATGCACAGTGTTTCTCCCTTTTTTTGATGCAAGAGGGGAACTCGCACGATAAAAAAAAAAAGGCCCACTGAGGTCCCAGTTTCTAAAGGAAAGGGCCAAAAGGATTATTTAATATTGAAAAGTGTCTTGAAACCTCCTTCTTGAAAAATAAATAGTAGAGAATACTGGTTAATTCTTGTATTTGGGAGGGATAAAATAGAGATGAAAGACGGTAGAAAGTCTTGCACAAAAAGCCTTGGGAGGGAGGCCTTCAGTTAGAAAAACAGAAGAGCATTTAGTGTGAAAGTAGCTGAAGAAAATAGCAAGTGATGCAACCTTGCGGCAAATAGAGAGGCTAACGACAGTTAAGAGGAGAATCGTTGATAAAACAAAATGCTCTTGATTCCACCGTGTTAAAAAAAAACAGTATTTTTTTTTTTATGTAGGAAGGATACTGGCCAAGGGCAACAAAAATCTAATAAAAAAATGCCCACTGAAATGCCAGTCCCCTAAAAGGGTCAAAGCAGTGGTCAAAAATTGGTGGATAAGTGTCTTGAAACCTCCCTCTTGAAGAAATTCAAGTCATAGGAAGGTGGAAATACAGAAGCAGGCAGGGAGGCCGCGGAAGGAGGGGAGGCATGCAGTTAGCAAGATCAGAAGAACAGTTAGCATGAAAATAGCGATAGAAGACAGCTAGATATGCAACATTGCGGCGGTGAGAGAGAGGCTGAAGACAGTCAGTTAGAGGAGAGGAGTTGATGAGACGAAAAACTTTTGATTCCACCCTGTCTAGAAGAGCAGTATGAGTGGAACCCCCCCAGACATGTGAAGCATACTCCATACATGGACAGATAAGGCCCTTGTACAGAGTTAGCAGCTGGGGGGGGGGTGAGAAAAACTGGCGGAGACGTCTCAGAACACCTAACTTCATAGAAACTGTTTTAGCTAGAGATGAGATGTGAAGTTTCCAGTTCAGATTATATAAGTAAAGGGCAGACCGAGGATGTTCAGTGTAGAAGAGGGGGACAGTTGAGTGTCATTGAAGAAGAGGGGATAGTTGTCTGGAAGGTTGTGTCGAGTTGATAGATGGAGGAATTGAGTTTTTGAGGCATTGAACAATACCAAGTTTGCTCTGCCCCAATCAGAAATTTTAGAAAGATCAGAAGTCAGGCGTTCTGTGGCTTCCCTGCGTGATATGTTTACCTCCTGAAGGGTTGGACGTCTATGAAAAGACGTGGAAAAGTGCAGGGTGGTATCATCAGCGTAGGAGTGGATAGGACAAGAAGTTTGGTTTAGAAGATCATTAATGAATAATAAGAAAGGAGTGGGTGACAGGACAGAACCCTGAGGAACACCACTGTTAATAGATTTAGGAGAAGAACAGTGCCCATCTACCACAGCAGCAATAGAACGGTCAGAAAGGAAACTTGAGATGAAGTTACAGAGAGAAGGATAGAAACCGTAGGAGGGTAGTTTGGAAATCAAAGCTTTGTGCCAGACTCTATCAAAGGCTTTTGATATGTGCAAGGCAACAGCAAACGTTTCACCAAAATCTCTAAAAGAGGATGACCAAGACTCAGTAAGGAAAGCCAGAAGATCACCAGTAGAGCGGCCTTGACGGAACTCATAGATAGATCAGATAGAAGGTTGTGAAGTGATAGATGTTTAAGAATCTTCCTGTTGAGGATAGATTCAAAAACTTTAGATAAGTAGGAAATTAAAGCAATAGGACGGTAGTTTGAGGGATTAGAGCGGTCACCCTTTTTAGGAACAGGTTGAATGTAGGCAAACTTCCAGCAATAAGGAAAGGTAGATGTTGACAGACAGAGCTGAAAGAGTTTGACTAGGCTAGGTGCAAGCACGGAGGCACAGTTTTGGAGAACAATAGGTGGGACCCCATCAGGTCCATAAGCCTTCCGAGGGTTTAGGCCAGCGAGGGCATGGAAAACATCATTGCGAAGAATTTTAATAGGTGGCATGAAGTAGTCAGAGGGTGGAGGAGAGGGAGGAACAAGCCCAGAATCGTCCAAGGTAGAGTTTTTACCAAAGGTTTGAGCAAAGAGTTCAGCTTTAGAAATAGATGTGATAGCAGTGGTGCCATCTGGTTGAAATAGAGAAGGGAAAGAAGAAGAAGCAAAGTTATTGGAGATATTTTTGGCTAGATGCCAGAAATCACGAGGGGAGGTAGATCTTAAAAGGTTTTGACATTTTCTGTTAATGAAGGAGTTTTTGGCTAGTTGGAGAACATACTTGGCGTGGTTCCGGGCAGAAATATAAAGTGCATGAGATTCTGGTGATGGAAGGCTTAAGTACCTTTTGTGGGCCACCTCTTTATCATGTATAGCACGAGAATAAGCTGTGTTAAACCAAGGTTTAGAAGGTTTAGGACGAGAAAAAGAGTGAGGAATGTACGTCTCCATGCCAGACACTATCACCTCTGTTATGCGCTCAGCACACAAAGACGGGTCTCTGACACGGAAGCAGTAGTCATTCCAAGGAAAATCAGCAAAATACCTCCTCAGGTCCCCCCAACTAGCAGAGGCAAAACGCCAGAGGCACCTTCGCTTAGGGGGATCCTGAGGAGGGATTGGAGTGATAGGACAAAATAAAGATATGAGATTGTGATCGGAGGAGCCCAACGGAGAAGAAAGGGTGACAGCATAAGCAGAAGGATTAGAGGTCAGGAAAAGGTCAAGAATGTTGGGTGTATCTCCAAGACGGTCAGGAATACGAGTAGGGTGTTGCACCAATTGCTCTAGTTCATGTAGGATAGCAAAGTTGAAGGCTAGTTCACCAGGGTGGTCAGTGAAGGGAGAGGAAAGCCAAAGCTGGTGGTGAACGTTGAAGTCTCCAAGAATGGAGATCTCTGCAAAAGGGAAGAGGGTCAGAATGTGCTCCACTTTGGAACTTAAGTAGTCAAAGAATTTCTTATAGTCAGAGGAGTTAGGAGAAAGGTATACAGCACAGATAAATTTAGTATGAGAGTGACTCTGTAGTCGTAGCCAGATGGTGGAAAACTCGGAAGATTCAAGAGCGTGGGCACGAGAGCAGGTTAAGTCATTGCGCACATAAACGCAGCATCCAGCTTTGGATCGAAAATGAGGATAGAGAAGTTAGGAGGGAACAGAAAAGGGGCTACTGTCAGTTGCCTCAGACACCTGAGTTTCAGTGAGGAAAAGAAGATGAGGTTTAGAAGAGGAGAGATGGTGTTCTACAGGTTGAAAATTAGATCTTAGACCACGAATGTTGCAGAAGTTAATGAAGAAAAAGTTGAGGGGGGTGTCAAGACACTTAGGGTCGTCGACAGAAAGGCAGTCCGACCTGGGGACATTTATGGTCCCCTCCCCAGATGGGGACTCCGAGGCTGGTGTAGGAGTCGCCATGATGATATTAAAATTTTTGAGTGAAGGGTGTGTGTGTTATTAGGTGCTTGTAGTTTTGTGTTGAGGAAGAGAGTTGTCTTTAGAGGGCAGGCTGTGACTGCTCTCTAATGATAAGTTTAATGATAAGTTCACAGCACCCCCTGAACAGTGCTTTAGACCTCACTGGAAGTAATTATCGTTTCGGCAGGTGTCTACTGCCTCCTCCTATAGTATGAGTGGAACACTCCGACATATGCGGAGCCTCCATACTTACTGGAACGGATGATGACCCTCTACAGAGTGAGCAGCTCGGAGAAGGGTGAGGGAAACTTTCGGAGACGGTTCAGAACGCCTGACTTCATAGTAGTTTTAACAAGAGAGAAGATAGATCATTAGTTATAAGACAGACCGTGGATGTTCAATGTAGAAGACCAAGACAACTGAGTATCACTGAAGAAGGTATATTTATCGGAAAATTTGTGTCGGTTGATAAATGGAGGAGTTGGGTTTTTGGAGCATTGAAGAATAATAAATTTACTCTGTCACTGTCAGAAATTTTGAAAAGATCAAAAGTCAGGCATTCTGTGGGTTACATGCGTGAGTCGTTTACTTCCTAAAAGGTTGGACGTCTATGAAAAGCTATGGGAAAGTGGAAGTATTATTAGTGCAGGAATGAATAGAGCAATAAGTATGGCTTAAAAAATTCCAGCGCATTAATAGGCTTCACGGGTTCCTGAAAGCGTTCCTCCATATGCTTTGTGACAAACTTCGAAAGTGGAACAGTTACTAATCCCAAGGCATGTTTGCCCCTAGGGATTTTTCTAATCTGATTTTGCTGTCTTCAATTTTTGTATGGAAGAGGTATTCGAGACAATTATCAATGCTTGGATGTGTAAAAAAAAAAAAAAAAAAACTGTAAACTTTAAAACAACAATAAGTCCTTGTTCCGGTTCGTCATCAAGTTACAGGACAATAAATTTGAATTTTGAAAGTTTGGGGCCCAGAAGTATAGGTGCTTCAAGTTACAAAACCTTATTTTGATGTCGACTCAAGGCCACCAGTTCCAGGCTATGAAGTACTTGCTCTTCTGCCTTAAAATACCAGAAAACTGTTACCAGCTTCTCAAAGTACTTGAAATGAAAGGTAAGGTAGAGTGTCATTGACTGTACTCGAGGTACGAATTTGTATCACGTCTATCTCCTTGACAGGTATTTTCATCATTGTCAGGTAAACTCTGCCCAAGCACCGGACGAAGTAGTTTCCGAGGAGGATGGGATATCATATACATTGAAGACGACGAGGCTAAGTGTGCTAGACTTCTCGTTCATGTTCATGTTGACAGGAAAAGGTTACAGCTCCACGATAATCTTAAACTAGACGGGGAGCAATAAGCTGTTCTTCTGGAAATTATGAATGAATGTGGCATTGTCTTCTCAGATATTCCTAGATATACTTAAACTATCGAACAAGACATCAATTTCACAACTACCAGAAGCATCCAGTTCAAGACTGACCCTGCACCACTTCATCTCTAGCAATTCTCTGGAAGGAAATTAATCTACTTTTCGAACAAAGTATTATTCAGTTATCATCCTTTCTTCATTGCTCCATACCTGTGGTGACATGCAAGACTGATGGCACCTATTACATTGCCATCGACTACCGTTGGCTGAACTTCATGACCATCTCTAACGCTGAGCCCTGACCCAGCGTAATGGGAGGACTTGTGTGTTCTTGGAAACTGACGTGTACTGTCATGCGTACTACTTTAAGATGGGGAAATTTCTAATTGCTTTTTACTATTCATTTCGACCTCTGAAAACAGCTCCCGTTCTTTTGGCCTTGTCAATGTATGCGCGATCTACATATATCAGGCTGATATCCCTCGAAGGAAAGCCCAATGCAGCTATTTATTCTGACAATGCAATTGTGTACTCCTCAAACTCGTTCCAGTACTCTACAACCTTCGACCGGATCAGGACTTGCTTCTCAAGAGTATGGTTTCCGCACCATCCAATCATTGGGCTTCATCCTAGTTTTTTTTTTATTTTTTTTATTTGTTTATTTTTTTTTTACGTAAATCACCAGCAAAGGACAAGAACACTATAGATATAAAAAGGCCCGCCGAGATGCCAATCCTCAAAAGGAAGTCAGAAACGATTTTTCCTTTACATAAAACTGGCACAGGGCCAGAACAACAAAATTTATACAAAAAAAAAAAAAAAAACACAAGTGCTAGTCCCCAGAGTACAGAAAAGTGATCGAAAATTAAAGGATAAGTATTTTGAAACCTCCCTCTTGAAATAATTCAAAGGAGGGAAGAAATACAGGAGGCGACAAGGAGTTCCAGAGTTTACCAGAAAATGTGGATAATTGTGAATGCTTAAATCCTGTATTTAAGAGGAGGACAGAATAAAGATGAGAAAAACTAGAAAGTATTCTGCAACAAGGCCGCGAGAAGAGGAAGGCATGAAGTGAACAAGATGAGAAGAGCAGTTAGCTTGAAAATAGTGATAGAAAATAGTAACAAATGCAACAATGCGGCGATGAAAAAGAGGCTGAAGACAGTCAGATAGACGCGAAAAGTTGAGAAGACAAAATGCTTTTGATTCCATCCTGTTTAAAAGTGCCGTATGAGTGGATCTCCTCCCCACCCCCATACATGAAAAGCGTATTCCATACATGGACAGATAAAATCCATATACAGAGGAATCTGGGTTCCCAGCCCAACAAAAAAGAATTTTTGTGCTGCATAACAGCCTCATATACTATCATTTGGCACGATTTCATGGAATTATTTCAATTTATTACGATTCCATTCCACAGGCTGCCTGCCTCTCTGTAGAAAACGGTGAAGGGGTCTTTTTCCTGGACGAGAGACGTGAAGGTCTTTTTCAACATCGGAAGTATATTCTGTTCTCCAGCCCTGTCTTTCACCTCCTGGATGCTACATAGTCTCCCTTTTCGTCCTCCAAACAGTCGAGCCACTGTTTCGCATCAGTTCTGCTTCAACAGCACTTAAGTTAGCCACATTTCATCTCCTTTTCCAAACGAAAATGTCTTCCCTGAAAATCAGGTATTGCACTGTTGATGGTATGTGGCTGGGTGTTTTATATGGGATACATAATTTTGATTTATTGTATGTGGAGTCGAGAATTCCTCCTTGATCACGAGACTTTGTGATCTTCAAACCTTCAACGCAAAGAATGGCTGTTTTGATGTGTTTTAGTTTTTATCTCCAAGTTTCATTTACTTAACGTGCCTGGGGGAAATAATGTTTGTGTTGATCTCCTTCGAAGTGTTTATTTCTTTTAAGTAAGTCTTACTATGACAGGAAGTGTTTGTCATGAGTTTACTTTTGGTTGACCTTTGTTTTGGGAGTTATGTAAGAGCGAACTACACCCCTTAGCATATGATGGGCAGCAATGTCAGCCTATTTCGTCTAACAATTTATCTCCATTTTTTTCAAGCATACGTTCCACTCGTTCGTGGTCTTGCTAGATATGGTTTCAATCGTCCGCTTCGCACATTCCCTCCCGAATCTACTTCGGACTATAGTTCACGGTTCTGCTGGTATCGTTACCTCTGTATCATGCTATTCCAGTCAACTATATATCTTAAAAATTTTTTTTTTATTTTATTTGTTTATTTACTTATTTATTTATTTATTTAGTATGTGTGTGTGTGTGTGTGTGTGTGTGTGTGTGTGTGTGTGTGTGTGTGTGTGTAGGAAGGACACCATCCAAGGACAACAAAATTCCATGATGCCGGTCCTCAGATAGGGTCTGAAGCGGTAGTTAAAAAATGAAGTATGTGTCTTGAAACCTCTTCTTGAAAAAGTTTTAGTCATAGCAAAAAGAAAAAAAAAAAAGAAGCAGGCAGGGAATTCCAGAGTTTATCAGAGAAAGTTATGAATAATTGAGAATACTAGTTAACTTTTATATTTTTTAGTAAATGTTTGAACGAAGAGTTCTGCTTTAGAGATATATGTAACAACAGTAGTGCCATCTGGTTGAAATTAAGGAGGGAAAAAAGCTATTGGAGATGTTTTTGGCTAGATGCCAGAAGTCACGAGGGGAGTTAGATCTTGAAAAATTTTGACACTTTCTATTAATGAAGGAGTTTTTGGATAAATGGAGAACAGACTTGGTATGGTTCCGGGCAGAAATATATAGCATGTGAGATTCTGGTGATGGAAAGCTCAAGTATCTTTTATGGGCCACCTTTCTATCAAGGTATAGCAGGAGAACAGGCTATGTTAAACCAAGGTTTGGAAGGTTTAGGTCGAGAAATGAGGAATGTACGCCTCCATGCCAGACCATATCACCTCTGTTTTGCGCTCTGTTATGGCCATATGTGTATAACACCTATGTTATGCACATAGATGGGTCTCTGACACGGAAGCAGTAGTCATTCTAAAAGAAAATCAGCAAAATACCTTCTCCAGTCACCACAACTAGCAGAAACAAACTACCAAAGGCACCTTCGCTTATGGTGTCCTGAGGAGGTATTGGAGCGATAGGACAAGATCCAAATATGAAACTGTGATCGCAAGAGCCCAAGGGAGAAGAGAGGGTGACAGAATAAGCAGATAATCTTCACGAGTGGTAGCGAGATGTCAGTAAAACATTTTCTTCTATACTTATGTTTTGTATCACTCATAAAGGATATACAGTTTCAACTGTAACTGCGGAAACGGTAATTTTTTATCACATTTTTCATAGTAATGGTAAATATAGTAACTGATAAGTGTAATCACATCCGTTAAATTATAAGGTTACATGAGTATTTATCTTATTAAATCCGAAAAAAAGTGTAATAAACTTCAATTAGATACAGTTTATACAAAAATATTACGTTATATAATAATGCATTCTACATATTCTACAATGTTACATATAATATGAACGCACTTTTTTTCTTATAGGACTGACTCATACATACCGAACCTATTCACCAAATTTTTCGCCATTTTTCTTCTATTCTTTTAGATTTACAATACGCTATCATAAATTTACTGGAGCCTTATCATGCTCCTAAAATCATCTCTCTCTCTCTCTTTCATATATATATATATATATATATATATATATATATATATATATATATATATATATATATATATATATATATATATATATATATATATATATATATATATATATATATATATATATATATATATATATATATATATATATATATATATATATATATATATATATATATATATATATATATATTACTACGACCACAATTTCCAAGCTGCCGCACTTGGACTGGCTTCACTGAGCCAACTCCTACGTGGACTCAGTGCAAGGCTCAAATGCCATTTGAAGCAATAAATCGTCAGCATTATTGACCACAAATTCATTTTTCAATTAAAGTAAACCTCTTATTTGCACAATCGTAGCCAGGCGGATGGAATGTGCACCAATATTGAGCTACATGCAACAAACAGACGAGGATGTGGTTGTCCGTTTGACTTGCAAAGACAAATTAAAGTACTGTGGAAGTACGACTCCCAGTCTCATCAAACACCTCTGCACCAGACATCCCCTTGAATATGCCGAGTTGAAGGAGCAAAATGATGCAGGACACGACTTACCAAAACAGCCTAAGATGAGTGCACAACCAACTTTGACTGACACTGTTACCAAAGCAGCACCATACAGAAGAGAAATAAGAAGAGGAAAATAGATAATCCAGTTGTTAGAATGATTGTGGAAGATTTGCAGCCACTGTCAGTCATACAAGACAAAGGTTTTAAACGCCTTATCCATGGCCTTATTAACCTTTATAATTCCTGATAACCACACTTGTACTATTATATATTTCGTCCTATAGCGACATGAAAAATGTGCATTGCATACTCTAAATAAAGTATACCTAGAATATCACCAACTATAGAACTAACAAATCAATATTCATTATTCAGTACATAACAAAAATAAATCTGTGAAATATAATGGTAACACACTGGAAGGTAAAATACGAGGGTGAGATAACTGTGGAGTGAGGCAACCAGCCGCCGTGGACCCGAGTTCTGACAGGGGGAGGAGGAAAGTGGTACGTGTCAACTAGTTCGTGCTAGATTTTGGGAAACAGGTACGTGAAAACAGGTTCGAAACACTGCGAACTTATTTCCCACGAACCTATTTCTCAATTTGAACATCGGCTTAGAAACAGGATCGTGTGTAATATCATGAAGCATAGTTGGTAACACGTACTTGGTAATAAGTAAGTTCGTTTCAAAATTGTTAACAGGTAGACTTCAGGAATATCGAAAAAAGTTTATTTCTATATTTGATCAAGGACTTTATTCCAATAAAATTCCTCTGAGTACATATTACTGTACCAAACCAAAATAACTAAAAGTTCATATGAGCTTCTATGAAAGATACAATTTCTGTTCTGCAAATGGGGCAATGTTTACAAGTAGAGCTATTTATAATTGTGACACATCTAAGGCAGACAGTTGTGTGACCGCAGGGAAACAGGCAGATTGGCTTTTTCTTATTCACAGAGGCACTGTAGCAGACCACACAGTCAGTCCCTTCAGCCTCAGTCTCATTCCCAACCTGTACAACTTGCTGCTGCCCCTCCTCATCAGGTTCGTCGGTTCTGAGGACCCTCTTCTTCATGCCGAGGTAACGCGTGTGCTTTATGAAACCCTCAACAGTTCCACCAGCAAGCAACTCTCTGTTAGCTTTCTCGATCCTCTGCTGTGTCATTGTTTTCCTCTGCTGCCGTGTGACAAACACCATTTGCAACTCTGACTACATCCAGCTCGAATCGCAGAGCTTTTCTCTTGATGTACTCAATGAAGGTCCAAAACCTTGTCTTGGGCTTCAAAACCTTTGACATAACAGCATGATACGACTCGCATGAATTATTTGTTCTGTGCACTTGCCCCACACAGACAACCTGTCCACGCCAATCCGTCTCAAGCAAAAGTTGTTGTAATACTCTACAAGGCTGTCCACAGTAGCTTGTTGTCTGGGAATTTGTGGCTTAGAGTTTCTGAGAAACTGCAGACCCTCCTCAATCTTGTCTGCTGGCAAAAGGGGAAGAGAAAAAAACCCTCTTACCCAAAGCTTAAAGACTGAGCCAGGTTTGTTAAATTCTCCCCGCAGACCCCTCTTCTGGATGGTTCGGAAGACTGCTTGGTTGTGGTGAAACCACAACCTAACTATAGTGCATATCAAGGTACTTGTCTAGCATTCTGTGTTGGATCATTCTTAATTGAGTCTTTCATAGACGATTTTAGCTCCATCGATGTAACTTGCCTGGGAGTCATGGTTGTGGTCTTTGGTCACCATCATAGTGCTGTTCTCCAGGTTGATGTGGCCACGCCCATGGCACTCACTTTTGAACAAATGACACCGCACACAAAGCTTCTCATTGTACTGCCGATCCTTGACATAGGCTTGGTCATCAAAAACGTACACCGTGGAACCACGCCTCTGTCCCTCGACTTTTCTGACCTGCCTTGCCTCGCGGTGACTTTCTTCACTCATTGTCAATGCTTAAATAGACAAGGGCCGGGTGATTATGTTGAATAATAAGACACAAACAAGAGACAGGAATAGCGTAAATGTTTCATGAACCACTTAACACTACACCACAGTGCCTGAAGTCAGAGATGTCTGAGTAGCACCGGGCCGCACCACCATCACGTACCTGCGGGTGGAGGACTTCGCCACTGTCGATATTTTTGAACTTAAGCTCGTTTCGAACCTAGTTACAACTATTTTCGAACATAATTCTATCTAGCTCTTTTCGAACCAAGTTACAACTCGAACATTTCGAACTTTACTCTATCAAGCTGTTTTTTTTTTTTTTTCACATTTCGAACTAACTGGCGTTTACTTGGAAAGAAATTCGAACACGTTCCTGTTTCAAACCCTGCACTATCTTATTGAACACGAACCTAATTCGCCCTCCCCTGACAGGAGAGCTTGGACCCGAGTACAGGCATGGATCCGTGAGCTGGCTGGGGCCAGAGTACTGGCAGGTATCCGCAAGTGGCCTGGGACCCATTTACTAGCCGGGATTCGATTACCGCCGGAACCCGAGTATCGGCAGGGATCCGCGAGCGGCCTAGGACCCGATTACTAGCCGGGATTCGATTACCGCCGGAACCCAAGTACCGGCAAGGGATCCACGAGCGGCCTTCGATTACCAGCCGGGACCCGAGTACCATAGGGACACGAGTACCGCGCGGATCCCTCTCTCTCTCTAGTCTCCCCGCGCGCTGCAGGTACTCGGATCCGGACCCGAATCCCACGGATCCAGCAAGCTCAAGTACTCGGATCCACGAATCCTAAAATGTCGGATCCTGCCCAGCACTACTAAGCATGAGAAAGTGCTCCAACCGTCTATCCGCGATGCTGCTAAAGGGGGAGTGGGGAGGGGAGAGCAACACACGTATACAGACACCCTCCCAACACAAGCTCCTCAAGCTCTCTACTGGAATAAAACACTTTACTTCTAAAATTTCTCATGTGCAAACAAAGGGGGCCAGATGAACACTCATTACTTTATTATCAAGGGAAAATCTTCTGCTTGAATTATGTGTGACTCAAACTGATCAAAGATAATTAAGGTAAATTAATCGGAAGAGGAGAGTGCCTGGGAGTGGGAATTCTTATGGTAAGTTAATGTGAAATAGCGGCTAGTCAGCATCGTACAGCTGGCGTCTGAACCCAGCTCTCTCTCTCTCTCTCTCTCTCTCTTCATTGCGTTATCTCGCTGTACATTACAACACACACACACACACACACACACACAGAAACCCTTGTGGTCCCATTGAGATCAGTTTTGGGAGCACTACTAATTTCAATATACATGAGTGAAAAAAAAATAATAATAATAATTAGTAGTGATAAGACTAGATTTGCAGGCACCATGAAAATAGGTAGGTTGCAAACTTAAAAAAAGATGAACGAGCGGACAGATAAACGGTCAATGAATATCAGGAAATGTAAGTAGTTAGTATGGGTAGAGGATATGCGTGATAAATAGAAAGATGCACTAACAGATCCCCCATGAAGAACTAGTTGCTGATTGGATCAGAAGGAGAACAAGATTTAGGAGACAACTAATTCATAGAAGAGAAATAATGTATAAAGTGCAGAAATAAAGGTAATTTTTTATTTGGATTCATCCTTAGAAGCATTAGAGGTACAAGTCCCGCAGTGATATTGAAAGTATATTTAGAAATAGTAACACCTTATATTACATGAAGTATTTAGGCTAGGAATATAAGTAATAGCTTCTAATTTGAAAAGAAGAAAAAAATCAAAGGTGATAGGAAGAAACTGATTTTCAAATAGTTTTAGATGGCTTGAATAGTCCTAGACTATGAGGCTTTAAAAAGTAGATTAGGAAAATTTATGGATACGGAAGATAAGTAAATATAGTTACTACCAAATCCAACCTCTCTCATAGCTGCCTCTACTTCAGGCCTGTTCATCTAGGCTACTATTCTCCGTAACCCAGCACGGGACACTTTACCACGTAAACCCAGGCCAGTTCAGTTACATACATACAGTTATAAGCCTCAGAGATCGCCACCCTATTTTATCTAACCACATGGAAGAAAATATACTACGTCAAAGTCTCACTCAAGCTGAGAAAACACTCGCCAAGCCATGTGCTAAGGAGCTCAGCAGTAAAGACACACAATATGAGAGTATAATACCCTGAGGGCCACCTCCAACAAAACTGCCATCCATTGCCCAGCAGGATACTATATCACTCTATCTAATCTTCTGCCCCTCGACAAACAAGGCTACCAGCCCAGGCCAGTCGCATTTCACGAATGCATAAACACTCAAGACACTCAAGACAAAAACACTTCAAGTATTAGAAAAAAAAAACAAAAAAAACAGAGAAGGTAATGGGCGAGTGGCCGCTCCCACAGTCACATGATGTCAAGGCATACAAAGTTTCGAGTGGAACCTTACTGCCAAGTCTAATGAGAGCGGCAAACACCTGTCCTAAAGCCTCCTTTCTCGGGCCAATGGTATCTAGCATGGTGGGGGCTTACCAGCAGTAAGAACTCCTCTAAGAATTACTATCACAATCCCTCTGATATAAATAATAATAATTTTTATACTAATAATTAAAGGTTTATTTGCCAAGAAAGTTCCAAATATATGCATTGACATATTATAAAATGGCGACTTGGCTCACAATTATTTCGTAACAGTTAACATTTTGAAAGAAACTTAAGGTTAAAAATCATGAAATAGGGGTGTTACTCTAAGAAATTGTATATTAAAAGTTTAAGATTAAGATTAAAAACATGAAATTAAGGTGTCTACCTAAGACAATAAATAGTAAACTAACATGCTTCAACATAGTGGTACATTAGGCAGTTTGATTCAGTGTGATTACAATATATGGTGTGGTGGAGTGTTTATGGATGGGAGTGCTGCAGTACACAACTTATAACAACGCCCCCCACCCCACCCGTGTCCCTACCATGCACCTCGTGTAACAATAGTGATCTCCATTTTGTGGAGCTCAGCAGATTCCTTACATATTTCAGCGTTAATTCATTCCGTCTTTCAAACAGGTTTTTTGCATTTTAAAACTGACATTGCGTTATTGTAAGTGTGTGCTGTACTGACCACCAAGGATAACTCTACACGCTCACTTCTGTAGACATCCCAAGGCATCATGTTGCGCCTGCGTCCTGGATGCCACATGGGTGCAGCATACTCAAGTTTGGTGCGAGTGTACCATGTATACAACTGAAATAACGTTTGTTTACTAAAAATCAAATTGACGTGCACAGTATAGAATAAAGAAACACTTATTCCGAAGCCTGAGCGGAGCGAGGGAGTTCTAATTTTGTTACCGCACATCACTACAACCCACCGCTCCTCCTGGCCCCTGGAGGGTACAAGGATGATTTGGCCAGGATCACCTTTTGGTGATCCTGGCATATAAGAAATGGGATTTCAGTCTCGGAAACATCTTGAGGATAACTTTTTCCAGACCCACCGTTTTGCCGTATTTTGCACTGAAGCGTACTATACTACGTTCACTTAACTAAACTAGATTCCTGAGGCCTACGAATGTTTATAAGGTCGCAGCTGATTGGCTGCACTGGTCTCTAGCTAGCACTCACGTAAAGCCACATTTTTCATGCTTGAGTGAAAAATGTTTCTTATTATATGTCATAACTCACTTCATGGGATAATCAGTTTTGGTTGACACTATCAGACTCAGCAGTGACTCTAGAATCAAGATATATTGTAAAAACTTCACAAAACTAAAAGAGAAAATCATATCTCGACGAGATGATTTGTGATGATGTTAAAAAAAAATATTCATAACATGTTTTACTTATGCTCGCTATTTTCAATAGAAAATCATAGAATGCTGAAATATATTATTACATTAAGTAGGAAAAACTCCTGAACACGATAATGTGATCAGAATGCAGATAAAGCTCCACATAGGAAAACATAGGATTAGTTTTAGCAACATGTCACCATCACAGCGGAGAGACACTTGGTGTGATGGTTGTAGGGGAGGGTCCTGGGTATTAGGGACTGGGCAGCAACGACACAGCGGTAACCTTCCAGAATTGTGTGTGTGTGTGTGTGTGTGTGTGTGTGTGTGTGTGTGTGTGTGTGTTAACCCACCGTCTAACCCCCCGCACGTATCTCTCGTCTGACAACTTGGCTCCGACTGGCTCGTAAAAGCAGTGCCGGCCAGCCTTACCACGGTTAGAGGGAATAGGGAGGGAAGAAGTGAAAACGGGGTAGCTGGGCAGGCAAGGGACGCAACACTGCTCCATCGTGTCTCATTATTTATTTATTTATTTATTTATTTATTTATTTATTTATTTATTTATTTATTTTTTACGTAGGAGCACCAGCCAGTGAATGAAAACAAAAAGGCTCACAGAGGTCTTAAAAAAAAAAAAAAAAAAGATAAATAAAGGATAAGTGTCTTGAAACCCCCTTCTTTAAAAAGTTCAAGTCATAGGAAGGAGAAAATACAGAAGCAGGAAAGGAGTTCCAGAGATTACCAGAGAAATAGGTGAATGCCTGAGAATACTGATTAACTCTTGCATTAGAGAGGTGGGCATGATATGGGTGAGAGAAAGAAGAAATTCTTGTGCAGCAAGGCTGCAGGACGAGGAGGAGGCACACAGTTAGCAAGATCAGAAGAGCATTTATCATAAAAATAGCGGTAAAATATAACAAGATATGCAACACTGCGGTGATGAGAGAGAGAGAGAGAGGCTGAAGACAGTCAACTGGAGAAGAGGAGTTGATAAGATGAAAGATTTTGATTCCACTCTGTCTATATGAGCGGTATGGGTGGAACCCCCTTCCTTCCCGTACATGTGAAGTATCCTTTATACATGGACGGATAAGGCCCCTGTACAGAGTACAGCAACTGGAAGGAGGTGATAAAAACTGGCAGAGACGACTCAAAACGCCAAACTTCGTGAAAGCTGTTTTAGACAGACATAAGATGTGAAGTTTCCAGATTAGATTATTTATATGTAAAGAACAGACCGAGGATGTTCACTGTAGAAGAGGAGGACAGTTGAGTGTCATTGAAGAAGAGGGGCTATGGTCTGACTATTTTGAAATGAGCGTTTAGGCGTTGTCCTTTCCAGGTATTCCCCGGCTTGCGACACTTGCAAACCCTGTACTGTGTTAATTATCAGATTACAGCCTATGTGTCACTGATAACCTTCCTCCCCATACACCACCTCTCTCTCTCTCTCTCTCTCTCTCTCTCTCTCTCTCTCTCTCTCTCTCTCTCTCTCTCTCTCTCTCTCTCTCTCTCTCTCTCTTTCTTTGCATATACAATCTACATTTCATGCAAATTTATTCCTATCAGAGATCTATACTTGCCTATGAATCATTACAATTTCAGAAAATATATTGTTAGTTAAGTTGTTCCCTGCCCCTCCCACTCTCTCTCTCTCTCTCTCTCTCTCTCTCTCTCTCTCTCTCTCTCTCTCTCTCTCTCTCTCTCTCTCTCTCTCTCTCTCTCTCTTCTCTCTCTCTCTCTCTCTCTCTCTCTCTCTCTCTCTCTCTCTCTCTCTCTCTCTCTCTCTCTCTCTCTCTCTCTCTCTCTCTCTTTATTTATACTGTACTGTGCTGTACATATTTAGTACATATTTAATACATATTTAATACAACAAATTAGGCTAAAGGAGTCACTGTTAATGCCTTCTATCTGAAAGCCTCTCTCTGTCTGTCTGTGGCAACCACACATTCACTGCAGTCTTGAACTGCTGCCTGGTCCAGCCGTCAGCACTTGGCTGCACGGTAACAAACGCGTTCCACCAGCCGATGTATGTGTTCAGAAACTGTCTTTGCTGGTGCCACGTTCTGCACCTGGGCTGGAGCAGCTCGCCAGGGGCGCGTGTGAGAGCTCTGGTGGTGACTTCGGCATGTCGGGCAGGCCGCCGGAGAGCCTGTAGGTGCGCCACCCGTTGCTGTTGCACCTTGAACATGACGGTGAGGCCCGCCACGTCTCGCCGATGCTGGAGGGTGTGAAGTGCAGGCTGAAGGCCGAACTCACTGTTCCTGATGAGCCTCACTGCTCGGTCCTGCACCTTGTTCAGGAGAACGAGGTGCTTGTTTGCCGCGCTGCCCCAGGCCAGGCACGCGTACTCCAAGGAGGAGCAGACCTGCGCCTTGTAGAATAACTCCAATCCCTTGGCGTCAAGGAGGTACGAGATTCTCCTTGGGTATGCCAGCTTCCCCGAGGCCTCTCTGACGAGTCGCTCCACGTGGGTTCTGAAGGTCAACTTATGGTCGTAAGTGACCCCCAACACCTCCACCTCATCCAGCAGCGTCAGTGTCTCCCCGTTGAAGGTGAGGCGCGGGGCTCTACTTGTCCTGTTGATTGTGAGCTGCTGGGTTTTGTGAGCGGCAAACTTTACTTGCCACTTCCTTCCTCAGGCTGCAACGCGGCTCAGGGTGGCGTTGATATCGCGGTTGGCTGCAGCTTCCTCCTCCAGTCCGTAGCTGTGGGATAGTGTTAAGTCATCTGTAAACGCCTTCGTGGTAGGAACGAGGTACATCAGATCATTGACATACACATTCCACAGCAAAGGGCAGCTCCCTTGAGGAACACCTGCCCTTATGGGCTGTGGCTTTGATTCCCGCCCATTGATGATTACTTTGAGATGTCTGTCTCTCAAGTAATTCTCAAGGAGCTGGAGGATTGCGCCGTCCACGCCTACAGCACGGAGCTTTGTTATGATTGCTGCGTGCCACACTTTGTCTAATACCCCCTCGATGTCAAGAGCCACGACAGCCGTGGTCTCCCCTTGGTCCAGGGCCCCACTCCACTCCGTCGAGAGGAGCAGGTGCAGGTCTGCCGCCGACCTCCCCTGCCTGAACCTAAACTGTCTGTTGCTCAGCAGGTGGTGCCTCTCGAGGTGCCGCGTGACTCTCGAGGCCACAACAATTTCAAGCACTTTGCTCAGCACAGGCAGCAAGGACACGGGTCTGTAGTTTTTTGCCTCTGTCTTTTTATTTTTCTTGTTGCCGAGGCAGTGGTTAAAGAGTGAAGCGAGTGGGCGCGCCAGCTCCGCAGCACACTGTCGGAGTACGCGGGGACTAATGTCCTGTGGCGCCACCGCTTTTTTCTCCTCCAAGTTTGCCAGTATCACTTTCACTTCCTCTTCACTTGTGTTCACTGTCTCTAGTGTTTCTTTCACGATTTGGGGGAGTAGCAGAAATGGTCTTTCAGGGTCGGGGATGCAAATCTGGGATGCGGCCTCCCACCTCCAGAGGGTGCAGGTAAAGCTCTCCTCTCGTGGTGTCCTGAATTGTATCCTGGTGAAGACAGCCACGTGGTCTGAGGTGCCCACAAAGTCGAATGGAGAACACTGTACTGTGTGGGGAGGGAGGTCCGTCACTACTGGGTCCAGGGATGACCCAGACCTGTGCATGGGGAAGGTGACATAATTGTGCATGTCGTGCACAACTAGTAGGGAGTTAAAAGCGTCTCTCACCGTGTGCTGGTTCAGGTCGCCAATCACTACCACACTGTCACACTGACTGGCCGTCATGAAAGTGTCCAAGTTTTCTGACAGGTAGTCTAGCAACACTGTTCCCTGCGATGGAGGCCGATAGCAGCCCACACACAACATACCTTTCCCGTTACTGTCCGTTATTTTTAATGCCAGTAGCTCAAGTTCCCCAGGCACGGGCATGGGAGGCTCTACCACCTGAGCACTGACCGTCTCTTTGTAACAGAAGGCCACGCCTCCTCCTTGTGTAGAGCGATCTTTCCTTACCCAGGCCGAATACCCTTTAACTCGGGCGTAATTATCTGGTACCTTGGAATTGAGAAAGGTCTCATACACAAACATTAAATCTACATTATTCTTAATGGTAACACTGTGATTGAGCTCACCAATGTCCGTATAGAAGCCTCTCACGTTGGCCGACACCATCTTAAGTTCACTATTGAGCGGCTTGTAGCATCGCTGGATAGTGTTGGGGAGCTGCTCCATACTGGAAGCCATAGGGGTGAGGGGCAAGGGGCCAGGGGAATCGGGAAGCTGGTGGCACTATAGGCGTTACCGGTCGGGGCTCGGCCAGCCTCTGGCGTGAAGCAGGCTGCTGAAGATGCCAAGCAACGTTTCTCAGCGCAAGTAACGTTTCCTGGCCACTCTGCTTCACTGCCTGCACCAGCTCCTGTTGCCTCTCGTCGGCATCCCTCACACGGCAGTCCAAGGCTGAGTGGAAGCGCCCCCGGCAGTATTCACACACCTTCCAAGGGCGCTGCTCTGGCGTGTGACGTGGACTGCTGCTCTGAGGACGCCTGGACTGGTGATGTTGCTCCAATCCCTGCCGAGGTAGTGGTGCTGCCTCTCTCTCCGAAAGGGCGTTCTGTGTCGTTACTGGCCTCTCTCTCTTTCTCTCTCTCTCTCTCTCTCTCTCTCTCTCTCTCTCTCTCTCTCTCTCTCTCTCTCTCTCCATTGTGAATTTAATTTTAATGTGATAGGTTTCCTTTTAGATATGATATCTCCTTTAAACTAAGATGTTATATTTTCATTCTTTAGTTATGACTTTATTCCATACCACAATCGAGGTAAAAAGTCAAGTTGGTGGCTTTCGCTGTTCGAGCAACAGCTCTTGAGTGGTCAAGTAATGACCCCCTATCAGCCTATTCCCCCCCCCAAAAAAAAAAAATATTTACGGAATAAGTAAGCTCTTTTTCTCAGCTGTGGAGGTGATGAGAGCGAGCGGGAGAAATAGTTTCCATCCTGGCTGGCGGCGCAAGAAGTGACCATGGATCAACAGGGTTACTCTGACCGTGTCACTTCACTTGGGTTACCCATGGATACGTGACAACGCTTTGGAGGCAACGTTGCCAAGAACTGTCGCGTTTGCAAAAAAATAAAATAAATAAATAAATAAAAATGCAAGTATCATTATATATATATATATATATATATATATATATATATATATATATATATATATATATATATATATATATATATATATATATATATATATATATATATATATATATATATATTTTATTTTTTTTTTTATGTAAGAAGGACACTGGCCAAGGGCAACAAAAATCAATAAAAAAAATGCCCACTGAAATGCCAGTCCCGTAAAAGGGTCAAGGCAGTGGTCAAAAATTGGTGGATAAGTGTCTTGAAACCTCCCTCTTGAAGGAATTCAAGTCATAGGAAGGTAGAAATACAGAAGCAGGCAGGGAGTTCCAGAGTTTACCAGAGAAAGGGATGAATGATTGAGAATACTGGTTAACTCTTGCGTTAGAGAGGTGGACAGAATAGGGGTGAGAGAAAGAAGAAAGTCTTGTGCAGCGAGGCCGCAGAAGGAGGGGAGGCATGCAGTTAGCAAGATCAGAAGAGCAGTTAGCATGAAAATAGCCGTAGAAGACAGCTAGATATGCAACATTGCGGCGGTGAGAGAGAGGCTGAAGACAGTCAGTTAGAGGGGAGGAGTTGATGAGACGAAAAGCTTTTGATTCCACCCTGTCTAGAAGAGCAGTATGAGTGGAACCCCCCAAGCCATGTGAAGCATACTCCATACATGGACGGATAAGGCCCTTGTACAGAGTTAGCAGCTGGGGGAGGGGGTGAGAAAAACTGGCGGAGACGTCTCAGAACACCTAACTTCATAGAAGCTGTTTTAGCTAGAGATGAGATGTGAAGTTTCCAGTTCAGATTATAAGTAAAGGACAGACCGAGGATGTTCAGTGTAGAAGAGGGGGACAGTTGAGTGTCATTGAAGAAGAGGGGATAGTTGTCTGGAAGGTTGTGTCGAGTTGATAGATGGAGGAATTGAGTTTTTGAGGCATTGAACAATACCAAGTTTGCTCTGCCCCAATCAGAAAATTTAGAAAGATCAGAAGTCAGGCGTTCTGTGGCTTCCCTGCGTGATATGTTTACCTCCTGAAGGGTTGGACGTCTATGAAAAGACGTGGAAAAGTGCAGGGTGGTATCATCAGCGTAGGAGTGGATAGGACAAGAAGTTTGGTTTAGAAGATCATTAATGAATAATAAGAAGAGAGTTGGTGACAGGACAGAACCCTGAGGAACACCACTGTTAATAGATTTAGAAGAACAATGACCGTCTACCACAGTAGCAATAGAACGGTCAGAAAGGATATATATATATATATATATATATATATATATATATATATATATATATATATATATATATATATATATATATATATATATATATATATATATATATATATATATATATATATATATATATATATATATATATATTTTTTTTTTTTTTTTTTTTTTTTTTTTTTTACAGTCAGAGGAGTTAGGTGAGAGGTATACAGGACAAATAAATTTTGTTTGAGAATGATTGTCTAGTTGTAGGCAAATGGAAATTCGGAAGAGCGTGGAAACTAGAGCACGTTAAGTAGTTGCGCACATAGACGCAATTGAATTGAAAATGAGGATAGAGAAATTGGGAGGAAACAGAAAAGGGGCTACTGTCATTTGCCTCGAGATATTTGTGTTTCAGTGAGGAAAATAAAATGAGGTTTAGTAGTAGAGATGTGGTGTTCAATATATTGAAAATTATATTTAAGGCCGTGAATGTTGCAGAATGTAATAAATAAAAAAGATGAGGAGGTGTAAGACACTTAGGATCGATACCAGGAGAGAA
This sequence comes from Scylla paramamosain, assembly GCF_035594125.1. Taxonomy (NCBI): domain Eukaryota; kingdom Metazoa; phylum Arthropoda; class Malacostraca; order Decapoda; family Portunidae; genus Scylla; species Scylla paramamosain. Next base: position 1,851,357 of record NC_087191.1, read on the forward strand.
GTTCGTCCAGGGGACATTTGTGGTCCACTCCCGAGGTGAAGACTCTGAGGCTAGTTTTGGAGTCGAATTTCGAGTGCAGCGTGTGTGTGTAATTAAGTGCATTTTTTCTTTTTGTGAAGGAAGTCTTGTGAGACACAGAGAGAAACGTTCAGTGGGGCAACAGCTGGATAATTAATGAGTTCACAGCACCCTTTGATCCAGTGTTTTAACCGTCATAGAGAGTAATTATCGTTCCCACAGGTGTCTACTGGCTCCTGCTCTCGCTCTCTCTTTCTTGCTTGTTTTTCTCTCCCTCTCTATTCTTCTTCTTTGTTCTCTCTCTCTCTCTCTCTCTCTCTCTCTCTCTCTCTCTCTCTCTCTCTCTCTCTCTCTCTCTCTCTCTCTCTCTCAAAATAAAATCCTTTTGCCATCCTCACCAGACACCGCTCTGAGCTCTACAAAGAAGGGCTGAGCACCCTTATATATATATATATATATATATATATATATATATATATATATATATATATATATATATATATATATATATATATATATATATATATATATATATATATATATATTCTTTTTATTCTTATACACGCGCTAATAAGCGCTACTTGTAACAATATAAGAGCGTACGTTTCATACAAGGAAAGGCAATTTTTTGCTTTCCGGCTTTTTGAAACTTCCTCTATGTTTCATCAAATTTGTCAGCCATATTTTTCTTTTAGAATCTGAATTGTAAAATTTTAGCAGTAGTTTTTGTATGAAACATACGTAAGATAATTTAACTTCATCTCTATAGTTACCTATCTAACGTAGACTTTATTCTTTTTTTCTTTTATAGCTATTTGTCACTATTTCAGTCATCTTTACTAATCTATTCATCTTTTTCACCGGTAAGCTCTGACAGTAGATACGTTACAATTTTCATCCAGATCATAATTGCCTGGGGATGCAAATAATGGTGACGAGTGCAAGCTACCGTTTGAGTACAACAATTGTAACTCCTCTTATGCAATGGTCAGCTTTTTGCATATCCATCGCTCCGGGTGAGCCAGCTAACGTTTTCTTCAATGGAAAGAAAGCACAGGTGAGAAAACTGATCATGTAATGAAGCTGATAAGATTTCGGATCTGGTATAACATGGGTAAGAACTCTT
>NC_087191.1:1857500-1930000 GCF_035594125.1 Scylla paramamosain
CAGTCAAAAAGACAGACATGCAAAAAACCCTGAACACTTAAGCGGGAGGTAACTGCATTTTTTTTTCACTCTTTTCGTTAATCTGGAGTGTAAAATAGGAAAACGAAGAAGAATTAGGAGTTATAGTTAGCATTGATTTCCGTAAGTGAAAACAATGCATAGAGATAAGAAAGAAATGGAATCGGAATATTTTTAGGAGTTTTGAAAGTAAAATTCCGGAAATAATATTAAGGTTATATTGGGCGATGATAGTTCATCTATGCGTAAATTATGCTGTACGGTTCTGGTCCCCATATTGCAGTAATAATATGTGTGTATTAGAATCAGAATAAAGCATGACTAAAAAGATAAAGCGGATGAGGAGCATTCCTTATGAAATGCGACTAAAGCTGTTAAATTTACATTCCTTAAAGATACGTACGTCACCTAGTAGAGGTATTTAAGTGCTATAGGGAATATAATAAGAGTAACGCAAGCATAAATCTCTGAATCAATGATCAGGATAGAACAAGAATAGCTTTAGCTTTGAAAAGTTAAATAAAAGAAAAAAATACGAAGGAATTGATTCTCAAATAGACCGGTGGATGAATGGAATAGACTCTGAATTCGGGTTGTTAATGCCGAGTTTTTATGAAAGGAGAAGATTGGACAAACTGATGGATGGAGATGACAGCTGGAAATAGGCATATACGTTTCGTGCAGGAATTGTCACATGTAGCCCTGAAGGATTTTTTTTTTTTTCTAAGTGAGAGGACCACTGGACAAGGACAACAAAAATATTAGGAAAAGAAAGGCCCTCTTGGGCGCAAGCTCACTAAAAGACTAAAGAATATAAGAAGTGAAATCACGAAGCATGAGTGTCTTGAAACCTCCATCTTGAAAAGTTAAAATCATAGGAAGGACAAAATACAGTTTATCAGAGAAAGTGATGAATGATTAAGAGTACTGATTAGCTTTTGCATTAGAGAGGTGGACAAAATAGGGGTGAAAGAAAGTAGAAAGTTTATTACAGTGAAGCCACGGGAGAGGAGGTATCCAATTAGCATGATCAGAAAAAAAACAGTTAGTGTGAAAACAGCGGTAGACTGGTAGAGGATAGGAAGAGATGCAACGTTGCAGTGATGAGAGAGAGAGAAGCTGAAGACAGTACGAGGAGAGGAGTTCATAAGATGAAATACTTTTGATTCCACCATGTTCATGAGTTGAATCCCCACATACATGGGACGCATACTCCATACAAGGACGGATAAAGCCCTTGTAAAAAGTTGGGAACTGGGGGTGAAAGAAGAGAGAGAAAAAAAAAAATAAGAACATAAGAACATAAGAAATAAGAGAAGCTGCAAGAAGCGACCAGGCTTACACGTGGCAGTCCCTGTATGAAACACACCTACCTATTTCCATCTGCTATCCCCATCCATAAACTTGTCTAATCTTCTCTTAAAGCTCTCTAGTGTCCTAACACTAACTACATGATTACTGAGTCCGTTCCACTCATCTACCACTCTATTTGAGAACCAATTTTTTCCTATCTCCCTCCTAAACCTAAATTTTTCAAGCTTGAACCCGTTATTTCTTGTTCTACCTTGGTTGCTGATCCTAAGAATTTTGCTTACATCTCCCTTGTTATAACCCTTATACCACTTAAAGACTTCTATCAGGTCCCCTCTTAACCTACGTCTCTCTAATGAATGTAAATTTAACAGCTTCAACCTCGCCTCGTAAAGGATACTCCTCATCCCCTGTATCCTTTTAGTCATCCCCTGTATCCTTTTACTCATCCCCTGTATCCTTTTAAAAATACTTATTCCCATGCCGGGAATCGAACCCGGGCCTCCTGGGTGAAAGCCAGGTATCCTGGCCACTAGACCACATGAGACTAGCGGAGATAACTCAGAATGCCTAATTTCATAGAAACTGTTTTAGCTAGAGATGCGATATGAAGTTATCAGTTTAGATAATAAATAAAAGACAGACCAAGGATGTTCAGTATAGAAGAGGGGGACAGCTGAGTGTCACCGAAGATGAAGGGATGGTTACCTGGAATGTAGCGTTGAATTGATAGATGAAATATTTTATTTATTATTATTATTGTTATTATTATTATTATTATTATTATTATTATTATTATTATTATTATTATTATTATTATTATTATCATTATCATTATTATAATTATAATTATTATTATTATTATTATTATTATTATTATTATTATTATTATTATTATTACTTATTTAATTTATTCATCTTTTTTAGATATTTAACAATACTAACGTTATTACCTCAATCAGTAATTCTAGAGGGATCAGAGGTCATGTGTTCTGTGGTTTCTCTGCATGAGCTATTTAATTCCTCAAACGTTGGACGTCTACAAAATGACTTGGAGAAATGCAGATTGGTATCATCAAAAAAAAAAAAAAAAAAAAAATAATAATAATAATAATAGTAATGCTGTTAGTAATCATAATCATAATAATAATAATAATAATAATTATAATAATAATGATAATAATAATAATGATAATAATAATTGTTAAGGATAATAGTAATGTTGTTAATAATAATAATAATAATGATAATAATAATAATAATAATAATAATAATTAATAATAATAATGATAATAATAATAATAATAATAATAATAATAATAATAATAATAATAATAATAATAATAATAGCCAACAGGACGCGTGTATCTTTCACGACAGCAGGAAACACATGAACACCTTCAGTAAAATCATCAGGTCCATTATCATATTATAATTCGTCTTGTCCTTTCGTCAGTACGACGGGACACTTTCACAAATGGTTACCTATGGGATGTTGGTCCTTGGGATCTGGATCCAGTGTTATCCTCGAGGACCTCATGATTTTACTGAGGGTGTTATTTCTTGCTTTCGTTTTATTAGACCTACTCCTTTTTCCTTCCACTCTTTCTCCTCGTCCTCCTTCTCCTCCCCCTCCTTTCATTCTTTCTTCCTCTCCTCCTCCTCCTCCTCTTCTTCCCTTTCTTCTCCTACTTCTTTTTCTCTTTCTCCTCCTCCTGTTTATTGGTTCACTGACTTACTTATTGGCTTATTGGCTTATTAACTAAGTGACTTGTGGCTTAGTGGGTTATTACCTTAAAGGCTTAGTGGCATATTGGATGACCTATTTCCTGACTGGCTTAGTAGGGCTTATTGAATGACTGCCTTAATAGGGCTTAATGGGTAACTGGTTTAGTGGCTTTTTTCCTGACTAACATGATAGGTTTAATGGGTGACCGGCTTAGTGGCCTATAAGTTAACTGGTTTAGAAAGGCTTATTGGATGACTAACTTAGTGGCTTATTGGATAACTTATTGGATAACTCCTTATTCACAGGAGGAGGCAGTAGACACCTGCCGAAACGATAATTACTCCCAGTGAGGTCTAAAGCACTGTTCAGGGGGTGCTGTGAACTTATCGTTAAACCCAGCTGTGACCTAACTGAACGTTTCCCTTTGTGTCTCACAACACAAGGGGGCAGTCACAACCTGCCCTCTAAAGACAACTCTCTTCCTCCACACAAAACTACAAGCACCTAATAACACACACACCCTTCACTCAAAATTTTTAAATCATCATGGCGACTCCTACACCAGCCTCGGAGTCCCCATCTGGGGAGGGGACCATAAATGTCCCCAGGTCGGACTGCCTTTCTGTCGACGACCCTAAGTGTCTTGACACCCCCCTCAACTTTTTCTTCATTAACTTCTGCAACATTCGCGGTCTAAGATCTAATTTTCAATCTGTAGAACACCACCTCTCCTCTTCTAAACCTCATCTTCTTTTCCTCACTGAAACTCAGGTGTCTGAGGCAACTGACAGTAGCCCCTTTTCTGTTCCCTCCTACTTTCTCTATCCTCATTTTCGATCCAAAGTTGGATGCTGCGTTTATGTGCGCAATGACTTAACCTGCTCTCGTGCCCACGCTCTTGAATCTTCCGAGTTTTCCACCATCTGGCTACGACTACAGAGTCACTCTCATACTAAATTTATCTGTGCTGTATACCTCTTACCTAACTCCTCTGACTATAAGAAATTCTTTGACTACTTAAGTTCCAAAGTGGAGCACATTCTGACCCTCTTCCCTTTTGCAGAGATCTCCATTCTTGGAGACTTTAATGTTCACCACCAGCTTTGGCTTTCCTCTCCCTTCACTGACCATCCTGGTGAACTAGCCTACAACTTTGCTATCCTCCATGACCTAGAGCAATTGCTGCAACACCCTACTCGTATTCCTGACCGTCTTGGAGATACGCCCAACATTCTTGACCTTTTCCTGACCTCTAATCCTTCTGCTTATGCTGTCACCCTTTCTTCTCCGTTGGGCTCCTCCGATCACAATCTCATATCTTTATCTTGTCCTATCACTCCAATCCCTCCTCAGGATCCCCCTAAGCGAAGGTGCCTCTGGCGTTTTGCCTCTGCTAGTTGGGGGGACCTGAGGAGGTATTTTGCTGATTTTCCTTGGAATGACTACTGCTTCCGTGTCAGAGACCCGTCTTTGTGTGCTGAGCGCATAACAGAGGTGATAGTGTCTGGCATGGAGGCATACATTCCTCACTCTTTTTCTCGTCCTAAACCTTCTAAACCTTGGTTTAACACAGCTTGTTCTCGTGCTATACATGATAGAGAGGTGGCCCACAAAAGGTACTTAAGCCTTCCATCACCAGAATCTCATGCACTTTATATTTCTGCACGGAACCATGCCAAGTCTGTTCTCCAACTAGCCAAAAACTCCTTCATTAACAAAAAATGTCAAAACCTTTCAAGATCTAACTCCCCTCTTGATTTCTGGCATCTAGCCAAAAATATCTCCAATAACTTTGCTTCTTCTTCTTTTCCTTCTCTATTTCAACCAGATAGCACCACTGCTATCAAATCTGTTTCTAAAGCTGAACTCTTTGCTCTACCTTGCACGATTCTGGGCTTGTTCCTTCCTTTCCTTCACCCTCTGACTACTTCATGCCACCTATTAAAATTCTTCGCAATGATGTTTTCCATGCCCTCGCTGGCCTAAACCCTCGGAAGGCTTATGGACCTGATGGGGTCCCTCCTATTGTTCTCCGAAACTGTGCCTCCGTGCTTGCACCTTGCCTAGTCAAACTCTTTCAGCTCTGTCTGTCAACATCTACCTTTCCTTCTTGCTGGAAGTTTGCCTACATTCAACCTTTTCCTAAAAAGGGTGACCGTTCTAATCCCTCAAACTACCGTCCTATTGCTTTAATTTCCTGCCTATCTAAAGTTTTTGAATCTATCCTCAACAGGAAGATTCTTAAACATCTATCACTTCACAACCTTCTATCTGATCGCCAGTATGGGTTCCATCAAGGCCGCTCTACTGGTGATCTTCTGGCTTTCCTTACTGAGTCTTGGTCATCCTCTTTTAGAGATTTTGGTGAAACTTTTGCTGTTGCCTTGGACATATCAAAAGCTTTTGATAGAGTCTGGCACAAAGCTTTGATTTCCAAACTACCCTCCTACGGTTTCTATCCTTCTCTCAGTAACTTCATCTCAAGTTTCCTTTCTGACCATTCTATTGCTGCTGTGGTAGACGGTCACTGTTCTTCTCCTAAATCTATTAACAGTGGTGTTCCTCAGGGTTCTGTCCTGTCACCCACTCTTTTCATATTATTCATTAATGATCTTCTAAACCAAACTTCTTGTCCTATCCACTCCTACGCTGATGATACCACCCTGCACTTTTCCACGTCTTTTCATAGACGTCCAACCCTTCAGGAAGTAAACATATCACGCAGGGAAGCCACAGAACGCCTGACTTCTCATCTTTCTAAAATTTCTGATTGGAGCAGAGCAAACTTGGTATTGTTCAATGCCTCAAAAACTCAATTCCTCCATCTATCATCTCGACACAACCTTCCAGACAACTATCCCCTCTTCTGCAATGACACTCAACTGTCCCCCTCTTCTACTCTGAACATCTTCGGTCTGTGCTTTACTTATAATCTGAACTGGAAACTTCACATCTCATCTCTAGCTAAAACAGCTTCTCTGAAGTTAGGTGTTCTGAGACGTCTCCGCCAGTTTTTCTCACCCCCACAGCTGCTAACTCTGTACAAGGGCCTTATCCGTCCATGTATGGAGTATGCTTCACATGTCTGGGAGGTTTGCACTCATACTGCTCTTCTAGACAGGGTGGAATCAAAAGCTTTTCGTCTCATCAACTCCTCTCCTCTAACTGACTGTCTTCAGCCTCTCTCTCACCACCGCAATGTTGCATATCTAGCTGTCTTCTACCGCTATTTACATGCTAACTGCTCTTCTGTTCTTGCTAACTGCATGCCTCCCCTCCTTCCGCGGCCTCGCTGCACAAGACTTTCTTCTTTCTCTCACCCCTATTCTGTCCACCTCTCTAACGCAAGAGTTAACCAGTATTCTCAATCATTCATCCCTTTCTCTGGTAAACTCTGGAACTCCCTGCCTGCTTCTGTATTTCCACCTTCCTATGACTTGAATTCCTTCAAGAGGGAGGTTTCAAGACACTTATTCATCTATTTTTCACCACTGCTTTGACCCTTTTTATTGGACTGGCATTTCAGTGGGCATTTTTTTTTTTATTAGATTTTTGTTGCCCTTGGCCAGTGTCCTTCCTACATAAAAAAAAAAAAAAAAGACTTAATAGGGCTTATTGGGGGACTGGCTTCGTGGCTTATTTCCTGAGTGGCACACTAGAGGTTATTAGGTGATTGGCTTAGTGGCTTATTACTCAACTGGTTTAGTAGAGGTTAGTGGGTGACTGGCTTACTTCCTGAATGACATAGTGACTTATTAGTCAACTGGCTTAATAGGACTTATTGAGTGACTGTCTTGTTGCTTATTATTCCATTGGCTTTGGAGGACTAATTATGTGAATGGTTTAGTGACCTATTGGGTGACTGGGCTTATTGATCAGTTGGTTTTGTATGGATACTGAGTTAGTTGCTTATTAGGTGACCAGCTCAGTAGAGCTTATTGACTCGCTTAATCGCTTTTTTTTTTTTTTTTTTTGACTAGTAGTGGTAGTAGTAGTAGTAGTAATAGTAGATTAGTAGTGGCTTATTTGCTTATTGACTGAATTAATTAATGTTTTATGGTTACTGGCTAATTGGTTAACTGGCTTAGTTACTACCTATATCCAAATAAGCCATCAAGCCATTCACCCAAAAAGCCCTACAAAGCCAACTGACCACTCTCTTTCTTCACACAAAACTACGTCCACATAATTACACACATCCTTAACTCAAATTTCAAAATCAATATGGCAACTCCTACACCAGCCTTGAAAGGGACCATAAATATCCTCTGGCCGGACTGCTCTTCGGGTATCGACCCTAAGTGTCTTGACACCCCCCTCATCTATTTCTTTAACATCTGCAACATTCGTGGTCTTAGATCTAATTTTCTCTACTAAACTTCATTTTCTTTCCCTCACTGGAACACAAATGTCTTATGCAACTGACAGTAGCCCCTTTTTTGTTTTCTTCGACTTTCTCTATTCTCATTTTCAATCCAAAATTAGATGTTGCGTCTATGTGCGCAACGACTTAACCTGCTCTCGCACCCATCCCTCAGTTTTTCGCCATCTGGCTACGATTACAGAGTCACTCTCATGCTAAATTTATCTGTGTTTTATACCTTTCATCTAACACCTCTGACTATAAGGAATTTTTTTAATACTTCACTTCCAAAGTGGAGCACATTATGATTCTCTTCCCCTTTACGGTAATCTCCATTATTGGAGACTTCAGTGTTCACCACCAGCTTTGGTTTTCCTCTCATTTCACTGACCATCCTGGTGAACAAGCCTTTAACTTTGGTATTCTCCACAACCTAGAGAAATTGGTGCAACACCCTATTCGTATTCCTGACAATCTTGGAGATACGCCCAACTTTCTTGATCTTTTCCTAACCTCTAATTCTTCTGTTTATGCTATTACCCTATCTTTTCTGTTCGGCTCTTCCGATCACAATTTCATATCTATATCTTGTCCTATCGCTCCAACCGCGCCTCAGAATCCACCTAAGCCTAGGTGTCTCTGGCGTTTTGCCTCTGTTACTTTTGGGGGACCTGAGGGGGTATTTTGCTGATTTTACTTAGAATGACTACTCTCTGTATGCCGAGCACATAACAGAAGTGATAGTGACTGAAATAGAGGTGTACATTCCTCACCGTTTTTCTCGACCTAAACCTTCCAAACTTTGGTTTAACACAGCCTCTTCTTGTGCTAACATTAATAGAAAGGTGGCCCACAAAAGGTACTTGAGCTTTTCATTACCAGAATCTCATGTGCTTTTTATTTATACCCGGAACCATGTCAAGTTTGTTCTTTAACTAGCAAAAAATTCCTTCATTAAGAGAAAGTTTCAAAATCTTTCAAAATTTAACTCAACTCGTTACGTCTGGCACATAGCCAAAAAAACATCTCCAATAACTTTTCTACTTTCCCTCCTTTATTTCAACCAAATGGCTGCTATCACATCTATCTCTAAAGCTGAAATCTTCGCTGAAACCTTTGCTAAAAACTCTACTTTGGATAATTCATGGCTTGTTCCTCCCTCTCCTCTACCCTCTGACTATTTCATGCTGGCTATTAAAATTAGTTGCAATTATGTTTTCCATACCCTCGCTAGCCTAAACTCTCGGAATGGTCCCTCACATTGTTCTCCGAAACTGGGCCTCCGTGCTTGCACCTTGCCTAGTCAAACTCTTTCAACTCTGTAAAGATCTACCTTTTCTTTTGGAAGTTTGCCTTCATTTAGCCTGTTTCTAAAAAGAGTGACCGTTCTAATCCCTCAAACTACCGCTCTATTGTTTTAATTTCCCTGCCTATCTAAACTTTTTGAATGTATCCTCAGCAGAAGGATTCTTAAACATTTATCACTTCACAACCTTCTATCTGATCGCCAGTATAGGTTCTGTCAATGTTCCGGTGATGTTCTGGCATTCCTTACTGAGTCTTGGTCATCCTCTTTTAGAGATTTTGATGAACCTTTTGCTCTTGCTTTAGACATATCAAAAGCTTTTGATAGAGTCTGACGCAAACTTTTGATTTCCAAACTACCCTCCTACGGCTTGTCCTTCTCTCTGAAACTTCATCGCAAGTTTCCTTTCTGAGCGTTCTATTGCTGCTGTGTTAGACGGTTACTGTTCTTCTCTTTAAATGTGTTAACTGTGGTGTTTCTTAGGGTCCTGTCCTGTTACCCACACTCCTCCTATTATTCATCAATGATATAAGCCAAACTTCTTGTCCTATCCACTACTGCTCTGATGATACCACTCTGCCCTTTTCCACGCCTGTTTGTAGATGTCCAACTTCTGATCTTTCTAAAATATTTGACTGGGCAGAGCAAACTTGGTATTGTTCAATGCTTCAAAAACTCAATTCGTACATCCATCAAATTGGCACAACTTTCCAAAGAACTGTCCCTTCTTCCTCAATGACATTCAGCTATCTCCATACATTCACCATCATCAGTCTGTCCTTCTCTTATCATCCAAACTGGAAACTTCACATATCATCTCTAGCAAAAAGAGCTTTTTTGAAGTTAGACGTTCTGAGTCGTCTCGGCCAGTTTTTCTCACCTCCTCCCAGCACTTAACTCTGTATAGGGCCTTATCTGTCACGTATGGAGTTTGCTTTACCTGTGTGGGGGAAGAGGGAGAGGTTCCACTTTTCCCGCTGTTTTAGACATAGTGGAATCAAAAGCTTTTTGTTTTATGAACTCTTCTCCTCTAAATGATTGTCTTATGCCTCTCTCTCATTGCCGCAATGTTGCATCTCTTGCTATTTTCTACCGCTATTTTTATGCAAACCACTCTTCTGATCTTGTTAACTGCATACTTCCCCTCCTTACCTAGTTCTCTGATAAACTGTGGAATTCCCTGACTGCTTTTATATTTCCTACTTCCCATGACTTGAACTCTTTCAAGAAGGATGTTTCAAAACACTTATTTTGTAATTTTTTACTACCCTCCTTTGAATCTGCTCGGCAAGCCCTTTTTTTTTTTTATTACAGCTTTGTAGGCCGTAGCCGCTGCATCACCTATATAAAATAAAATAAAATAAAATAATACAATAAATAAAAAAAAAGAAAAAGGCATTACCTCAGTCAACCAATAAGCCCTACAAAGCCAATTCACCAATAAACCACTACGCCACTCATCCAGTACGTCCTACAAAGCCAATTTAGCAATAAGCCTCTAAGCCAGTCACACAGTAAACACTACTGAACCAGTCAGGGGAAAAAAAAACACCTACTCCAATTACCTAATAAGCCCTACCATTGTAGTCAGGAAATTAAACAAAATTTTGAAATTTTCTCCTACACTTTTGTATATTTCTCTACTATTTTAACTCAGTTTGTATTTTTGTCTAATATAAACTCTTTTATACTGAATTTATTGCATTGCATTCACTTCTTATCTAATAAAAACTTTCAGCTTTGATTTTACCCATGTTATGGACCAGTTATGGACCGTAAATGTTTCACGGGTTACGCTAATAATAATAATAGTAGTAGTAATAATAACAATAATGTAATTCTTATCTTTATGATTATTATTTTCATTACTATTACTACTACTACTACTACTACTACTACTACTTTTTTTTTATGTAGGAAGGACACTGGCCAAGGGCAACAAAAATCTAATAAAAAAAAATGCCCACTGAAATGCCAGTCCCATAAAAGGGTCAAAGCAGTGGTCAAAAATTGATGAATAAGTGTCTTGAAACCTCCCTCTTGAAGGAATTCAAGTCATAGGAAGGTGGAAATACAGAAGCAGGCAGGGAGTTCCAGAGTTTACCAGAGAAAGGGATGAATGATTGAGAATACTGGTTAACTCTTGCGTTAGAGAGGTGGACAGAATAGGGGTGAGAGAAAGAAGAAAGTCTTGTGCAGCGAGGCCGTGGGAGGAGGGGCATTGAACAATGATGTTTTCCATGCCCTCGCTGGTCTAAACCCTCGGAAGGCTTATGGACCTGATGGGGTCCCTCCTATTGTTCTCCGAAACTGTGCCTCCGTGCTTGCACCTTGCCTAGTCAAACTCTTTCAGCTCTGTCTGTCAACATCTACCTTTCCTTCTTGCTGGAAATTTGCCTACATTCAACCTGTTCCTAAAAAGGGTGACCGCTCTAATCCCTCAAACTACCGTCCTATTGCTTTAATTTCCTGCCTATCTAAAGTTTTTGAATCTATCCTTAACAGGAAGATTCTTAAACATCTATCACTTCACAACCTTCTATCTGATCGCCAGTATGGGTTCCGTCAAGGCCGCTCTACTGGTGATCTTCTGGCTTTCCTTACTGAGTCTTGGTCATCCTCTTTTAGAGACTTTGGTGAAACTTTTGCTGTTGCCTTGGACATATCAAAAGCCTTTGATAAAGTCCGGCACAAAGCTTTGATTTCAAAACTACCCTCCTACGGTTTCTATCCTTCTCTCTGTAACTTCATCTCAAGTTTCCTTTCTAACCGTTCTATTGCTGCTGTGGTAGACGGTCACTGTTCTTCTCCTAAATCTATTAACAGTGGTGTTCCTCAGGGTTCTGTCCTGTCACCCACTCTCTTCTTATTATTCATTAATGATCTTCTAAACCAAACTTCTTGTCCTATCCACTTCTATGCTGATGATACCACCCTGCACTTTTCCACGTCTTTTCATAGACGTCCAACCCTTCAGGAGGTAAACATATCACGCAGGGAAGCCACAGAACGCCTGACTTCTGATCTTTCTAAAATTTCTGATTGGGGCAGAGCAAACTTGGTATTGTTTAATGCCTCAAAAACTCAATTCCTCCATCTATCAACTCGACACAATCTTCCAGACAACTGTCCCCTCTTCTTCAATGACACTCAACTGTCCCCCTCTTCTATACTGAACATCCTCGGTCTGTCCTTTACTTATAATCTGAACTGGAAACTTCACATCTCATCTCTAGCTAAAACAGCTTCTATGAAGTTAGGTGTTCTGAGACGTCTCCGCCAGTTTTTCTCACCCCCCCCAGCTGCTAACTCTGTACAAGGGCCTTATCCGTCCATGTATGGAGTATGCTTCACATGTCTGGGGGGGTTCCACTCATACTGCTCTTCTAGACAGGGTGGAATCAAAAGCTTTTCGTCTCATCAACTCCTCTCCTCTAACTGACTGTCTTCAGCCCCTCTCTCACCGCCGCAATGTTGCATATCTAGCTGTCTTCTACAGCTATTTTCATGCCAACTGCTCTTCTGATCTTGCTAACTGCATGCCTCCCCTCCTTCCGCGGCCTCGCTGCACAAGACTTTCTTCTTTCTCTCACCCCTATTCTGTCCACCTCTCTAACGCAAGAGTTAACCAGTATTCTCAATCATTCATCCCTTTCTCTGGTAAACTCTGGAACTCCCTGCCTTCTTCTGTATTTCCATCTTCCTATGACTTGAATTCCTTCAAGAGGGAGGTTTCAAGACACTTATCCACCAATTTTTGACCACTGCTTTGACCCTTTTATGGGACTGGCATTTCAGTGGGCATTTTTTTTTATTAGATTTTTGTTGCCCTTGGCCAGTATCCTTCCTACATAAAAAAAAAAAAAAATACCAAGTTTGCTCTGCCCCAATCAGAAATTTTAGAAAGATCAGAAGTCAAGCGTTCTGTGGCTTCCCTGCTTGATATGTTTACCTCTTGAAGGGTTGGACGTCTATGAAAAGATGTGGAAAAGTGCAGGGTGGTATCATCAGCGTGGGAGTGGATAGGACAAGGAGTTTGGTTTAGAAGATCATTAATGAATAATAAGAAAAGAGTGGGTGACAGGACAGAACCCTGAGGAACACCACTGTTAATAGATTTAGGAGAAGAACAGTGACCGTCTACCACAGCAGCAATAGAACGGTCAGAAAGGAAATTTGAGATGAAGTTACAGAGAGAAGGATAGAAACCGTAGGAGGGTAGTTTGGAAATCAAAGCTTTGTGCCAGACTCTATCAAAAACTTTTGATATGTCCAAGGCAACAGCAAAAGTTTCACCAAAATTTCTAAAAGAGGATGATCAAGACTCAGTAAGGAAAGCCAGAAGATCACCAGTAGAGTGGCCTTGACGGAACCCCATACTGGCGATCAGATAGAAGGTTGTGAAGTGATAGATGTTTAAGAATCTTCCTGTTGAGGATAGATTCAAGAACTTTAGATAGGCAGGAAATTAAAGCAATAGGACGGTAGTTTGAGGGATTAGAACGGTCACCCTTTTTAGGAACAGCTTGAATGTAGGCAAACTTCCAGCAAGAAGGAAAGGTAGATGTTGACAGACAGAGCTGAAAGAGTTTGACTAGGCAAGGTGCAAGCACGGAGGCACAGTTTCGGAGAACAATAGGAGGGACCCCATCAGGTCCATAAGCCTTCCGAGGGTTTAGGCTAGCAAGGGCATGGAAAACATCATTGCGAAGAATTTTAATACGTGGCATGAAATAGTCAGAGGGTGGAGGAGAGGGAGGAACATGCCCAGAATCGTCCAAGGTAGAGTTTTTAGCAAAGGTTTGAGCGAAGAGTTCAGCTTTAGAAATAGATGTGATAGCAGTGGTGCCATCTGGTTGAAATAGAGGAGGGAAAGAAGAAGAAGCAAAGTTATTGGAGATATTTTGACTAGATGCCAGAAATCACGAGGGGAGTTAGATCTTGAAAGGTTTTGACATTTTCTGTTAATGAAGGTGTTTTTGGCTAGTTGGAGAACAGACTTGGAATGTACGCCTCCATGCCAAACACTATCACCTCTGTTATGCGCTCAGCACACAAAGACGGGTCTCTGACACGGAAGCAGTAGTCATTCCAAGGAAAATCAGTAAAATACCTCCTCAGGTCCCCCCAACTAGCACAGGCAAAACGCCAGAGGCACCTTCGCTTAGGGGGATCCTGAGGAGGGATTGGAGCGATAGGACAAGATAAAGATATGAGATTTTGATCGGAGGAGCCCAACGGAGAAGAAAGAGTGACAGCATAAGCAGAAGGATTAGAGGTCAGGAAAAGGTCAAGAATGTTGGGCATATCTCCAAGACGGTCAGGAATACGAGTAGGGTGTTGCACCAATTGCTCTAGGTCATGAAGGATAGCAAAGTTGTAGGCTAGTTCACCAGGATGGTCAGTGAAGGGAGAGGAAAGCCAAAGCTGGTGGTGAACATTGAAGTCTCCAAGAATGGAGATCTCTGCAAAAGGGAAGAGGGTCAGAATGTGCTCCACTTTGGAAGTTAAGAAGTCAAAGACTTTCTTATAGTCAGAGGAGTTAGGTGAGAGGTATACAGCACAGATAAATTTAGTATGAGAGTGACTCTGTAGTCGTAGCTAGATGGCTACTACTACTACTACTATTATTATTATTATTGTTATTATTATTATTATTATTATTATTATTATTGTTATTATTATTATTATTATTATTATTATTATTATTATTATTATTATTACTATTATTATCATTATTGTTGTTGTTCCTATTGTCGTCGTCGTTCTTGTTGTTGTTGTTATTATTATTATTATTATTATTATTATTATTATTATTATTATTATTATTATTATTATTATTATTATTATTATTATTATCATTATTATTGTGATTATGATTATTATTACTATTATTATTATTATTATTATTATTGTTATTATTATTATTATTATTATTATTATGCATAAACAAGCTGCTCACAGACCAAAAAGGAGGATCCACCAACAGCTCACCGACACCAGACACTCGGCTCATAGAGAATCGAAAAGTCACATCGTAATACGAGTATATCAAGTGCGTTAGAAGGAACCGCAGTCATAGGCACGTTAATTGAGGAGACCCTTATGTCCTGACAAGTGTCAGGAGGGACATAGTGCGGTAAATTACTCAAGCACCCCTTGATACCAACTAGCCCTCTAACTCCATCTCTCCCAGTGTCCTCACGGTAACGCTGCCTTTAATTGCACGTCTGGCTCTCGTAGGATATGGACAGTGACTGAGCAAGAGAATGTAATTCCCGTGCACATCACAAGGATATGATTCAAGCCAAAGAGGAGGGGGATGAACGGGGATACACCCTACCCACACAGGGGAGAGGTTTCCCAGATAAGAGATCATCAATCTTGCCAGCTTGATGAACGCGGTTACACCCAACAAATGTGGCCATATATAGCCACCAAAACCGCCTCAACTGCTTCCGCGTCATCCTGAATCCGAAACGGCCAGACACCAAGCCGCTATGTGCTACCTGCACAAGTTCCTCCTTAACTGCGGATGACACAACAAAATAGAGTTCTGAACATCTGTCCTCTCTCCATTGCAGAACTTCTTTTTTTAAGTATATACACAGAGAACTGATTTACCCTGTCTTGCAGTAATTTATCCTTCTTTCTTTTGGGAAAGGGGATATTATATTGCTTGGTAGAGTAGAACATAATACCTTGTTGGAAGTGGGTTGGTTCATGGAGTATTATACCTCGACTTTATAAGTGTTTGTCATTTGTTGTAACCATCCTTGCTTAGACATGGCTGGCGATTCTTTTCAGCTGGTGGAGCAAGTTACCAATAGTCATATTCCCTTGCTTGTAGTTGGGTATATATATATATATTATATACATATATATATATATATATATATATATATATATATATATATATATATATATATATATATATATATATATATATATATATATATATATATATATATATATATATATATATATATATATATATATATATATATATATATATATATATATATATTGTACTAGAAATTATGTATAAGTTTCTTCTAGGACTTCTGTGTACAGCTGACCAAAGAAACACAGTGGTAATGATGCTGCGTTATATTTATAAATCAAACTGTACAAAATAATAAAGTACCTGCCTGCGTGTCGCACGTCCATCTCCGAGAACTGAGTGGACACAACTCTCCATGTCTACCACCGAGGAAAGGCGGACACAGACTGGTCTGGTTGCTGGGCCGGATTAGGTCACGGCAGGTGCTGGAGTCTGGAGACAAAAGGTGAGCAGTTGACCTCACTCTTCACGTGGTGATAGGCAGGCAAGTCAGTCGAGTCAAGTCGGGGACAAAGGCGAGGCCGGCCGTGGCCGTCAAGCCCCAAGGTTTGGAGTGTGAGGAGTGTGGGCGGCAAGGGTGTGGGCGTGTCCCCACACCAGCACAATGCTCATTCACTCTTCTAGGCATGTCGTCATGACTTCAAAACATATGGAATAATGCAAACACATTGAAACACATAATTCACATTATAAATACGCTCTTATTTGTGTAAAACACGTGATCTATGCGCTATAGCCAATCGCAAGGCTCACAGAATAAAGACGTCAGAAAAGTGAGTACGCACTTGCGAATCACAAAGTTCACATAGCAGAGACGTCAGAAAAAAAAGCACAGTGGCCAAACACAAAACTCAAACTAGCTGTGACTTCAGCTCAGCGAATCATAGAAAAACCAGGAGAACACTAGAGGCCATAAAACAAGAGAACAGGGCGTTTCTGTGCCAAATAAATTGCAAAATAAAAATCTACTATAAAAATCACAATACTCGCACAAATAACGCATATGATAGCGATAAAATCTTCAAGTGTGGTGGATCGCGGCAGATATGCACTGGAAACCACAAGCAGGAAAGACAAGAAACATCAAATCTTCCAGTTGTGAAGATTGATGGCATGATATCCAATGTCTTAGAATAACGGGATCAGCACCAAAGCAGTCGAGTTGCATCGGTGACGGCTTAAAAGTCCAGACTTGAAGCAGAGACAGCGTCGGTGACGGCTTGAAGTCTTACAGGCACTGGCTAGAGAGATAGGCTTGGCATAAAAAGCTTGAAACAGGCCCGAAAAGCAGCTTGAAGGAAACACCGTAGGCGTGTAGTAGCATAGCAGCTTGCGTCGGTAGCAGAAATGCGTTGGTGACGGCTTTGCAAGTTACCCGGAGGCGATGAAATAGCAAGCAACGAGCAGGCAGGACATATGATCCTTGACTTATAGCGTCGACTCATACACCGCTGCCACCATTTTTACATACTAGGAATTATATATAAGTTTCTTCTAGTACTTCTGTGTAGAGGTGACCAAAGAAACATGGTGGTAATGCTGTTCCATTACATTGATAAAATAAACTGTACAAAATAGTAAACTAGCTCCCCGCTTGTCGCATGTCCACCTCCGAGGCCTAGGTGGACGTGACTGTTCATGTCTGCCACTGAGGAAAGGCAGACACTGACTGGTCTGGTTGCTGGACCGCTCAGGTCACAGCCGGAGCTGATGTCCATAGACAGAGGGTGAGGGTTGACTTCGTTTCCAACGTAATGATAGGCGGGCGTCCAGAGGCTGGGTTAAGTTGGGAACAAAGGCGCTTTTGCCTTGCAACTTGACGGCTGGGGTTGTCAAGTCCCACATTCCATGGCGCGCCATGAGTGTTGTGGGCTTCTGTCCCCATATATATATATATATATATATATATATATATATATATATATATATATATATATATATATATATATATATATATATATATATATATATATATATATATTCCAATGCGCAACAAAATAGAGAACAGATAAGTAAGAAAAACAGAATTGGGAAGAAGAGAGAGAGAGAGAGAGAGAGAGAGAGAGAGAGAGAGAGAGAGAGAGAGAGAGAGAGAGAGAGAGATGGACGAGGCGAATTCATATATATATATATATATATATATATATATATATATATATATATATATATATATATATATATATATATATATATATATATATATATATATTCCAATGCCCAACAAAATAGAGAACAGATAAATAAGAAAAACAGAATTGGGAAGAAGATAGATAGATAGAGAGAGAGAGACAGAGAGAGAGAGAGAGAGAGAGAGAGAGAGAGAGAGAGAGAGAGAGAGAGAGAGAGAGAGAGAGAGAGAGAGAGATGGACGAGGCGAATTCATATATATATATATATATATATATATATATATATATATATATATATATATATATATATATATATATATATATATATATATATATATATATATATATATATATATATATATATATATATATATATATATATATATATATATATATATATATATATATATATATATATATATATATTATATATCATTCAGATTTTTATCATTCATTCATTCATTTTTTTTAAATATACACATATCATTATATTTACCAGTCGGAGATGGAATTGACCGAAACTTGCGACGTAGTGCCTCGGCCATACTTCATGTTTCCTAGTCAGCTACAGTTCGGCACGTCAGTTAGGCTCTGCAGAGCGTTTGGAGGCGAAATAGCAGCCCCCAAGAATTTGGAGGAACAAATGGTATATTTTCTTCTATGCCCTAAATGTTTGTTGGGTTTTACTTACTATATTTTAAATATCTCCCATTTTTGTTGCTGTTTATCCAGTGAGAGAAAAGACTTTTTTTTTTTCATTCAATATTATAATTTCGGAAAGTCTGCATTTTTTGTTCTAGTATACTATATTACAACAAACTTTTAGATTTGCTTTAGTTAGGGCAACTTAATTCATTAATCGTTTCCTCATACACAGTCATAGTAGTCATAGTTTTTATTTTCAAGAGAAAAATCATTCAATTGGTGAGATGTTTATGGAGACTGGAAGCTGCAATGCTAGTTTACTAATGAAATGTAATAGAGGAGGTTAAGGCTATAATCCACTTACGAGTTAATACTGTGATAATAATAAAATATAATAATGCAATATTAAAGACTCAAGATTTTGATTATATTATATGCGTTGTGTTACATAAGAACATAAGAAGATAAGGGAAGGTGCAAGAAGCCATCAGCCTTACACGTGGTAGTGTGTAACGTATAGACGTTAATAGCATGATATATATATATATATATATATATATATATATATATATATATATATATATATATATATATATATATATATATATATATATATATATATATATATATATATATATTATGAAAGGTGTGCATGCATGCTGCATATATATTAACATCATGCTATTAACGTTTATACGTTACACACACACACTATATATATATATATATATATATATATATATATATATATATATATATATATATATATATATATATATATATATATATATATATATATATATATATATATATATATCACTTAGAAGTCAAACGTTTTCCAGTCACTCGTTTTATACGATAAACCAGGATGTTTAAAGTTAAGCAAAATACAAATCAAAAGAAACGTGCATTTATGAGTATATTGACTTTGTATGTAGGTAGTGTATTCCCTGGCAGAGAAAAGCCAGGACCAATGTTCTCGTGAGGGAGACCCTCTCACGTGGCTGGGCATGACTAAACGCATCTATGAAGACACTTGGCGCTATCTTCACTCAAAGCGAAATGTAAGTATATATATATATATATATATATATATATATATATATATATATATATATATATATATATATATATATATATATATATATATATATATATATATATATATATACGTGCATGCACATGTGTCTTTGTGTAAGTGTGTGTGTGTGTGTGTGTGTGTGTGTGTGTGTGTGTGTGTGTGTGTGTGTGTGTGTGTGTGTATTATATTGTTTAATTGTAATTGAAGACGTAAAAATATCAATAACCTCTATCTAACACGTGCCACACTAGCCAGCCCTAGCTGTCGTGCGGCATCGCTAATGCTAATATCCTTATTTTTTGGGTCAAGTTATTATAGGAAACTATGTTATTAAGGTATAATTATTATTTACCTACTTCTAAGAGAGAGAGAGAGAGAGAGAGAGAGAGAGAGAGAGAGAGAGAGAGAGAGAGAGAGAGAGAGAGAGAGAGAGAGACCAAATAGTGGAAATTATGTTACGTTTGGTAGCGCCGTCCATCCCTCTTCCTAGAGAGAATGGCGCCGAGACAGCGCAACTGAGCCTGCAGAAAGCACAAAATTTTTTTTACTTAGGAGTCTGAGTCTGTTAATGAATTATTAAGAGATGCTGCATGTCAATAGATTTTTTTGTTCAAAGGTTTACTGGGCCGTGTGAGTTTCAACATCTGAAAAATGTTTCATGTTTAATTTAGTGTATTATTCCTCATTTTATAACTCTTTAAATATTCAACATAACGAAATCTGAAAATGTAGTCTATATTTAACATAATGAAATCTGAAAATGTAGTCTATAACAAGATATAACACACAATTACATATACTACGTATAGGACACATTGGACAGGTGAAGTAAAGCGATGGTGAACGACCGACGCGCGCACTGTACTTGCCTTTAAATCCAATTTACTCGTTTGTTTGTTTTTTTTTTTTTTTTTATGTAGGAAGGATACTGGCCAAGGGCAACAAAAATCTAATAAAAAAAAATGCCCACTGAAATGCCAGTCCCTAAAAGGGTCAAAGCAGTGGTCAAAAATTGGTGGATAAGTGTCCTGAAACCTCCCTCTTGAAGGAATTCAAGTCATAGGAAGGTGGAAATACAGAAGCAGGCAAGGAGTTCCAGAGTTTACCAGAGAAAGGGATGAATGATTGAGAATACTGGTTAACTCTTGCGTTAGAGAGGTGGACAGAATAGGAGTGAGAGAAAGAAGAAAGTCTTGTGCAGCGAGGCCGCGGAAGGAGGGGAGGCATGCAGTTAGCAAGATCAGAAGAGCAGTTACCATGAAAATAGCGGTAGAAGACAGCTAGAGATGCAACATTGAGGCGGTGAGAGAGAGGCTGAAGACAGTCAGTTAGAGGAGAGGAGTTGATGAGACGAAAAGCTTTTGATTCCACCCTGTCTAGAACAGCAGTATGAGTGGAACCCCCCCAGACATGTGAAGCATTACTTTTGGCACTTGGCCACTTGTCGCAGCCAGCTACTCATATAGTCGAGGATCTAGAAGAAGCCAGATATTGGGCGACAGAGCAATTATGGCTCAAGTTTCTGCTACTCCTGTGAAACCGATTGTGATTCTGTGCACAGCTTTGCTTTGTCCGGCTGTCTCGGGTATTTTTGTCGTTGTACAAAGTATTCTGATGCTCCTGTCCTCTTCCTTTTTCTCTCTAGGGTATTTGTGTCGTTGTACAGAGTATTCTGATAGGAGCAGGCTCCTGTCCTCTCCCTTTTTCTAAGTGCAGAGTTTTGTTGTGGGTCTAGTGTGTGTCTGAGTGTTGTGAGCTTTTTGCCGTGTGTTCGTTAAGTGTTACTGGTCTCTGTGGCCCACAACTGTGAGTGGAGCTAGGATATAGCTGTCTACTTTCTTCCCGGATTTCCACCAATTTTATGAGAGGTGGGAATCTGTCTTCTGGAAGACTTCATATTATACTGTTACCTGTCCAGTGTGTGTATAACATCCTTACTGGACGTGGATAATTTTCGTTAGTGTGGGCGGTAGTGGAATATGGTATTATACTTCAATCTGTGGATATTCTGTTCTGTCTGCGTTCCTTAGCACGTGGCTCATTAGTTCTTTCCAACTTAGGGGGATTCAGTTAGTGTTGGTTATATTACCATCTCTCTTGGAGGCTTACTTCTATTGTTTGTGACACGGGTCGAAAACAGGCCGCCCTCGCAGATTTTTCCGAAATAAAACAAAATTATGAATAACAGATTGTTTACTTTACTCTTACTACGTCATTCAAAATTTAATATGAAACAATCATGTAATAAAAAAAACTGCAACAAAATCGTGTATTAGGAATATTCTGCTTCTAGTATTTCTGTGTAGAAGGTGGTGGCCAAATAAACACAGTGGTAATGCTGCTGCTTTATATTAATAAAATAAACTATACAAAAGGTAATAATGAAGTGAGTCGTCAGGAGCCACACGTCAGACCCTGAGGCCAGGTGGACACGAGGACACGACTCTGCATGTCCGCAGCATGGCCGGGCGGAAACAGACTTAGGATGTAGGGGTGGTTGCTGGCCGGGTAAGATCACGGCCAGGGCTAGCGTCCGGAGGCTTGACCTCACCCCCACGTGGTGACAGGCAGGCGACCGGAGGCTCGCGTCAGGTCTCAGGGGACGGAAGAATGGAATGCGGCGGGCGAAGCGTCCCGCCACATTACTCGGCCACCCCCCATATGCTTGTCCTCATGCCTATAAAATATATGAGGTGATACAAGCACATTGAAACACATAATTCATTTAATATCGACGCGCTTAGATGTGTAAAACACGTGATGTATGCACTATAGCCAATCGCAAGGCTCACAACAAAGATGTCATAAAAGTGAGTGCGCACTGGCAAATCACAAAACTCACATAATAAAGACGTCAGAAAAGAGAGCACAGTGGCCAAACACAAAACTCACACTAAGTTTGATTTCAGCACAGCGAATCACAGAAAAAAAAAAAAACTAGGACAAGACGTTTCTATGCCCATAAACTGCAAAATAACAACAATACCCTGCTAAAATCATAACACTGCACTAATAATGCTTATGATGGCAATAAAATCTTCATGTGTGGTGGATGAGTGGCAGATTATGCACTGGAAAGCCACGAGCAGGAAAGACCACACAGACAGGAAACACCAAAACTTGCAGATGCGGTGACTGACGGCATGAGATCCAAAGTCTTAGAACGAAGGAATCAGCAGCAAAGCAGTCGAGTTACGTCGATGACGGCTTTAAGTCGTACAGGCACAGGCTAGCTGAGCAGGCTCGGCATAAAAAGCTTGAAAGAAGCCTTAAAGCAGCTTGAAGAACGCACCGTAGAAGTGTAGTAGCGTAGAAGCTTGCATCAGTGACGGCTTAGCAGAAATGAGTTGGTGATGGCTTAGCAGGTTACCCGGCGATGAAGGTAGCTGGAGTAGCTGGCGACAAGCAGGCAAGGCACATAGAGCAGGTGGACTTGTAGCATCGTCTCCTTCTACCGCGGTCACCATATTTATATACTAGGAAGATTCTGCTTCTAATACTTCTTTGTAGAAGGTGGTACCCAAAGAAACAGTGGTAATTCTGTTGCGTTATATTAACTCTTGGGAAACTTCGATCATCACCCTGTTGTAACAGACTCACAAGTGACATTAACGGGAAACAGAATTGGGAGGGTTGCCAGAGAATGGCCATACTTGCCTAGCACTATTATAATGAAATCTAAACCTGCTTCCTCACTGGGAGGGCTCTTATCTTGGAGGGTCACTCATAGGCCACAACCAACTCATTTTCCACATACTTTTTGCATAATGCACCTCCTTCCTTACACTTAGTATAAGGCACAATGTAAACAGTGTCATGCCCTTCCTCGGCGTCATCGTCAAACAGCAGCAAGAGTCCTTTAATACAGAAGTATACACCAAGCCAACTAATCACGGACACTGCCTTAACGGAATGAGTTAATATCGTGAGAGATACAAGGCCTCAACCATCGGCACGTACATCCGCAGGGCACTCACACACCTATGTACTTGGCAGCAAGTGTATATATATATATATATATATATATATATATATATATATATATATATATATATATATATATATATATATATATATATATATATATATATATATATATATATATATATATATATATATATAAATAAAGTGATTGACAAAATTAAGTATAACAAAACCACCAAATCAGACTGTATTGCACCACACGTCTTGAAAGAAAGTAATTTTCAAATTTGTGAACCTTTCAATGTTTTCCACCAAATCACCAAACTCCGGTATGGATCTATGCAACTGGAAGTTACATAACGTTACTCCCATAATTATGAAAGGTGACATAACAATCCAAAATAAGTACAAACCAATCAGCCTCACATCAATAGTGTGTAAATTAATGGAGACTGTAATCAGAGATAAGTTTGTACTTTTTTTAGAAGTAAATAATTTAATCAAGAACTCTATGCACGGTTTTTTTTTAATAGACGTTTTTAATTAACTAACCTGCTCGATTTTTTTTAATGACGTTCTTGACATGTACGAACAAGGGGAGAGTGACTCTAAGCGCCCACCTCGCTCTTCACTTATTACAAGCAGGTCACTAGAGACTATTATCTTTCAAAAATTATTGTAAGAGATCGACGAAAGGTGAGTGGGTTCTGATTACTCAGTAGGCAAAACGAACTCTTCAGATATATAATATGGGTGACTAAACATGTAAGGACAAAAGGAAGTGGCAGATGGACAGGTACGAGTACTTCTCGCGCCTCAGGCATTTGTTTCATTCGTCTCGCTCTCCCTCTCTCGATCTCTCTGTCTTTTCTTCTTTGCTCTGAAGTATATGTGCTATATATATATATATATATATATATATATATATATATATATATATATATATATATATATATATATATATATATATATATATATATATATATATATATATATGAATTTTCCAGGTAACATTTTTCAACTGGGCGTCAGGAGAACCGGATGAGGAAGAAGAAGAAACCTGTGCCGTTTTAAAGGGATATCCTTTCCAGGTATGGTTCAATGAAAAATTTCTGACCTTCATTCGTTGTTTTTTTTTATTTTGCATATGTCACATCCCTTATGTATGTTTTATCAATATATATATATATATATATATATATATATATATATATATATATATATATATATATATATATATATATATATATATATATATATATATATATATATATATATATGTATATATATTGGAGGTGCGTCCAACAGCCTTGACATTTTCCTTACCCTTAATACGAGTACTTCTACTAATGCTGTCTTTTCCGTTGGGCTCCTCCCATCACAACGTCATATTTATACCTTCTGTCGTTCCAGTCCCTTCTCAGGACACAGCAAAGCAGAGTTGTCTCTGGAGTTTTACCTCTGCTAATCCGGGGGACCTGAAGTGCTATTATTTTGATTTTCCTTGGAATGACTATTGCTTTCACGTCAGAGACACGTCTCTGTGTGCTGAGCGCATAACAGTGTGATAGTGTCTGGCCTGCAGGCGTACATTCTTCACTCTTTCTTTCGAGCTAAACCTTCCAAATGTTTGTTTAAAACAATCTGTTCTCATGCTCTACATGAGAGAGGCGGCCCACTTAAATATCATGGACTTTATATCTCTATCCGGAATCATGCAAAATCTGTTTTCCAACTGGCTACAAACTCCTTCATTAATAGAAAGTGTCAAAATCTTTCAAGATTTAACTTCCATCGTGATTTCTGGCACCTAGCCAAAAACATATCCATTAATATTACTTCTTCATTTTTCCCCTCCGTTATGTGAGCCTGAAAGCACCACTCCTTTCTCATCTGTCTCTAAACCTGAACTCTCTCCTCAAACCTTTGCCAATAACTCTATCTGGAAAGATTAAGGGCTTTTTTTCTCCCTCTTCTCCAAATCCAACTACTTCATTCTACCCATTCAGATACTTCTCAGAAATACTCTCCATGTTCTCGCTTGCCTTAACCATCGGAAGCCTTATGGACCTGATGGGGCCTCTCCAATTGTTCGCCAAAACTGTGCCTTTGTGCTTGCACTTCACCTAGTCAAATTTTCCAACTGTCTATCATCATCAACCTTTCCTTTATGCTGGAAGTTTGCCTACATTCAGCCTGTTCCTAAAGAGGGTGACCTCTCTGATCCCTCAAACTGCCGTCTTATTGCTTTAATTTCGTGCCTTTTAAAGTTTTTTTTAATCTATCCTCAACAGGAAGATTCTTAAACATCCATAATTTCACAACCTTCTATCTGATCGCCATTAGAGCGAGATCGCTCTAATAGTGATCTGGCTTTCCTTATTGAACCTTATTCGTTAAGGATTTTAGTGAAAATTTATCCGTTTTCTTAGACAAAATCAAAAGCTTTTGATAGTGTTTGGCACAAAGCTTTGATTCTGAAACTGCCCTCTTACGGTTTTAAATTCACTTATATTTTTTTTTCCGATCGTCCTATTGGTGCTGTGCTACACGGTCACTGTTCTCCTGTACCCACTCTCTTTCTCTTATTAATGAATAACCTAAATCAAAACACATGCCCTATTCACTCCTACGAGGATGATGATAACTATTTTTCCACGTCTTCGTAGATGTCCAACCCTTCAAAAAGTAAATACCACTCCGGAAAAGCACAAAACACCTGATTTCTGATATGTCTAAAATTTCTGATTAGGACAGAGCAAACTTATAATTGTTCAAAGCCTCAAAAACTTAGTCCCTCCATCTATCAACTCGACACAACCTTTTAGATAACTGTCCCCTCTTCTTCAGTAGCACTCAACAATTATCCTCTTCTACACTGTACTTCCTCGGTCTGTCCTTTACACAGACCTATTGATTAGGGGAGTGTAAGCGTAAATTCTGGCGATAGTAAATGGATTTACCTATATGGTGTTCCTGTCTCTATTTGTTAGAGATGTTTCTGGTGGAGTCACAGAAGAGGAACTTTATCTGTCAGAACCAAAGATCGTTAAAGAAAAACAGGAAAGCTTCCAATACAACATAAATAAAAAAAAGGGGTGTTAGTGTGAGTTACAAGCAGTAGCAGACTGATAAAACCAACACAGTGACAGACAAAATATTCGTAGAAAAACTATAAACCAAAGCCCTAGTAGGAGAACAGGGATAGACAATGATGGAAACGTCAAGTGGAGGTGATTAGGCTTTAGGGCCTAAACCATGAAGCGTAGGAGGAAAAGAGCAACAGTTTCTACGCGTCAGAGGGCTGACTCATGGTGGCAACAGAGATGCTAGTGATTATTTATTTGTCACTTGACGTAGGTTTTTTTTTTTTTTGCAACAAGGCCACTAGCAAAGGGAAACAAAAAATGGGGGTAAAAAAAAAAGGCCCACATAATGGCAGGTCCCATAGAAAATTCCAAATAAAAGAAAAAAAATGGAGGAAAAGCCTTGAAACCTTGAAAGTTCAAGCCATAGGAAGGAGGAAATACAGAAACAGGCAGGGAGTTCAAGAGTTTACCAGAGAAATAGATGAATCACTGAGAATACTGGTTAACTTTTGCATTAGAGAGTTGGCAGAATAGGGATCAGAGAAAGAAAGAAGTCTTGTGCAGCGAGACCGCGGGAGGAGGGGAGGCATGCCATTAGCAAGATAAGAAACAGTTAGTGTAAAAATAGCGGTAGAAGATCACAAGAGATGCAGCTTTGAGGAGATGAGGAAGAGGCTGAAGTTAAAGGCTGGAGTTAAAGGAGGTAGGTATCTGTAAGTTTGTGTTGATTTCATAGATGGAGAAATTGAGTTTTGAGGCGTTGAACATTACAAAATTTGCTCTGCCTCAATCAGAAATTTTAGAGGGATCAAAAGTCAGGCGTTCTGTGGCCTTCCTGCGTGAACTTTTAGACGTCTAGGAAAAGACGTGGAAAAGTGCAGGGTGGTATCATCAGCGTAGGAGTAGGTGGTTTTGTTTAAAAGATCATTGACGAATTATAGAAAGAGAATGGGTGACAGGACAGAACCCTGAGGAGCACCACTATTAATAGACTTAAGAAGAGTAACTGTCTACCACAGCAGCAATAGAACGTTCAGAGAGGAAACGAGATGAAGTTAGAGTGAGAATGAGGAGGGAAGGTACTTGGAAAATCAAAGCTTTGTGCCAAACTCTATCAAAAGCTTTTGATATGTCTACTACCCTCCTACAGCTTCTATCTACTCTCTTCCTATTGTTCACCAATGATCTTCTAAAGCAAACTTCTTGTCATATACACTCCTACGCTGATGATACCACCGTGCACTTTTCCACGTCTTTTCGTCGATGCCCAACCCTTCAGGAAATAAATGGTTCAAACAGGGAAGCCACAGAATACCTGACTTCTTATCTCTCTAAAATTTCTGATTGGGGCAGAACAAACTTAGTACTGTTCAATGCCTCAAAAACTCAATTCCTCCATCTATCAACTCGACACAACCTTCCAGACAACTATCCAACTTATTTTTAAATTAGACTCAACTGTCCCTTTCTTCTACACTGAACATCCTTTCCATCTAATCTTTACTTTTAATCTAAACTGGAAACTTCACATCTCATTTCTAGCTAAAACAGCTTCTATGAAGTTAGGTGTTCTGAGTCATCTCCGCCAGTTTTTCTCATCCCCCCCTCCCTAACTACTAACTTTGTACAGGGGCCTTATCCGTCAATGTATGGAGTATGCTTCACATGCGTGGGTGTGTTCCACTCATACCGCTCCTTTATACTTGGTGGAATTAAAGGTTTTTCATCTTATCAACTTCTTTCCTTTCTTCTGACTGTCCTCTTACTGTCTTCAGAGTCTTTCTCATCGCCGCAATGCTGCATCTGCTGCTATCTTCTATCGCTATCTTCATGCCAACTACTCTTCTGATCTTCCTAACTACATGGCTCCTCTCCTCCCGCGGCCTCGCTGCACAAGACTTTCTTTGTTCTCTCTTTTCTCTGCAAGAGTTAACCAATATTCTCAATCATTCATCCCTTTCTCTGGTAAACTCGGTAACTCCCTGCTTGCTTCTATATTTCCTTCTTCTTATAACTTGAACTTTTTCAAGGGGGGAGGTTTCAAGGCAACATATCCTGTTTTTTTTACTAGTACTTGCGACTCGATGCGGGAGACACACTTTTCCTTTTTGTTGCAATTTTTGGTATCTATAGTAAATAGATAATATCCAACGGTTGCCAAGTTTACAGATTGCCAATCTAGTTTTCC
This sequence comes from Scylla paramamosain, assembly GCF_035594125.1. Lineage (NCBI taxonomy): Eukaryota > Metazoa > Arthropoda > Malacostraca > Decapoda > Portunidae > Scylla > Scylla paramamosain. The sequence goes on from NC_087191.1 coordinate 1,886,128, forward strand.
TTGGCCGTGGGCGACATCTGGAAAGTCCCATCGTCATTGCGAAAACAGAAAAGATATCGCTCCCGCAGCTCCGCCAGACTAAGACACTCTACTAGAAAGTGTCGCACTGTAAGGGGAACTAAGCAATCATCACAAAATTATTAGGTTTCCCGGGACATGAGGTAACCACGAGTGAGACGTGTGGCTCGTCTGGGAACGGCCCAGTGCAGTCTGAGCGGTGCTCGTGCACATGGACATATGTCCATGGGCGTAAAGTTACAGAAGTTATCTCACCCATCTTAGTGGTGGCAACCAAATCCTCCTACCTGCCCTGTCAACTGGCAAGAACTGTCGTCCTTATACTGGGGTATAAGTCATGAAAGGGAATGGAGGTGGAAGGAGCAACCTAAGTTTAGCCAACCCATCGACCTTCTCATTCCCCTAAACTCCAACATATGCAGGGCCTCTACGCTGTAAAAGGTAGAGCAACTTAAAAATCGATAAAACAATTGGATAAAGAGAAGAAGGGATAAAATTTGGAGCAGCGGAAAGAACACTGCGAGAATCACTAGAAATTGTAAAAGATGAGGTTGGAAGAGTAAAAATAATTCTTAAAGCTAAAATAATGGCAGACAGTTCTGCTGTAAAACCAGATTCAGCACTGAAAAGGCTACTGCCTCGAGAGAATGAAGGAAAGATAACACCAAATCCGACTCCACATACAGATTTTGAGCCGTCTGTAAATACGGGGATGGAGTCGGAATGTGTGGAATAGTGTTCCAAGAATAATGCACGAGACTCCAAATCTGGTAAAAGTTCTTATTAGGAATATCAGTGCCACATACAGAAATGTCTGAAAATTAGCAGTAACCAACTCCAGGACATCTACAGGGACATACAGAAACGAAAGATATATTTAATGCCACCATAGCAGATGCATCCCTAACACCAAAAGGTTTAGGCAAACTCGGGTGAGACACACATAAACTGGATCGTGAATTACGGGAGACGGCCACACGAGACCGACTCAGGAAGACGTTGGACTCGATACCAACACCTCAACCAAAAGGAGTGGCGACGCAAGTCCAGTGAAAGGACACCAGCATCCACAAATAAGCTAGGGATTGGGGATGAGTGGAACGCACCAGTTGCCAGGCGAACACTGGCATGGTGCACCGAGTCCGACACCCGAAGTCGAGCCTAAGTAGCAGGGGAATAAACCTTATAACCATACTCCAACTTAGAAAGAATAAGAATTCGGTGTAAGAGAAGTCTGTTTATCAGAACAGGAGTGACAGCGCCTTCATACATGTTGCTTTAATATAACGAAGGTGAGGTACCCAAGTCAGGCTTCTGGCAAATACAAGTCCCAGGAAACGAGTTTCCTCCATACAAGAGACTCTTTTATCATATAGATACAAATATGAATCAGAGTGAACACAACGCCATAAAGAAATGTGTGGCCACAGTCTTTGAAGCCGAAAAACGAAATCCCTGTTCTCACTGAAAAATTCTATTAATTGCTAAGTGCAACTTCCTCTCAAATAAAAGTATCCACGACACAGAAAAGGAGACCGAAAAGTCATCGACATAAAAGCTACCATGAACTCCTTCTGGAAGTACTCTAATGACACTGTTTATAGCCACAACGAAAAGTGTGACACTGAGTATGCTTCCTTGTGACACACCATTCTCAAGTGGGCAAACTTCATACAGAACACCCCCCAATTCGTACCCATAAAAACCGATGAGATAAAAACTGATGTATAAAAATAGGTAGTCCGGCACAAAGACTGAACTCGAGAGGTGAAGAGAGAGAAGAGAGGTGAACAGAATAGGGTTGAGTGAAAGAAAGCCTTGTGCAGTGAGGCCGCGGGAGGAGGGGAGGCATGCAGTTAACAAGATCAGAAGAGCAGTTAGCACGAAAATACCAGTAGAAGATAGCAAGAGATGCAACATTGCGGCGATGAGAAAGAGGCTGAAGACAGTCAGATAGAGGAGAAGAGTTGATGAGGCGAAAAGCTTTTGATTTCACCCTGTCTAAAGAGCGGTATGAGTGGAACTGCACCCCCCCCTCCCCCCAAGATATGAAGCACACTCCATACATGGACGGATAAGGCCCTTGTACAGAGTTAGTAGCTAGGGGAGTGAGAAAAACTGGCGGAGACATCTCAGAACACCTAACTTCATATAAACTGTTTTAGCAAGAGATGAGATGGGAAATTTCCAGTTCAGATTATAAGTAAAGGACAGACCGAGGATGTTCAGTGCAGAAGAGGGGGACAGTTGAGTGTCATTGAAGAAGAGGAGATAGTTGTCTGGAAGATTGTGTCGAGTTGATAGATGGAGGAATTGAGTTTTTGAGGCATTGAAAACATTGGGGCTCTACCCCAATCAGAAATTTTAGAAAGATCAAAAGTCAGGCGTTCTGTGGCTTCCCTACGTGAAATGGACGTCTATGAAAAGACGTGGAAAAATGCAGGGTGGTGTCATCAGCTGCAGTATTATTTACTGATATCTTGCACTCCGCTACTCTTTAATTCATCCCTTTCTCTGGTAAACTCTGGAACTCCATGCCTGCTTCTGTATTTCCACCTTCCTATGACTTGAATTCTTTCAAGAGGGAGGTTTCAAGACACTTATCCTTCAATTTTTGACTACCGCTTTGGACCCTTTTCTGGGACTGGCATCTCAGTGGGCTTTTTTTTTTTTTATTAGATTTTTGTTGCCCTTGGCCAGTGTCCCTCCTACATAAAAAGAAAAAAAAAAAAAAACAGTTTCCTATCTCATTCACTGAGAAAGCAGGAGTGGTGAGTTCTGTGAACAGCTGCCAATTCGTCTTATCCATGCACCAACGGGAATGTCGCGACTGTGGTGCAGAATTAGTTGATTCTAATAAAATTGGGAAATGATCGCTCCCATGTAGGCTAGTAAAACTTTCCAGTTAAAATCAAGAAATTTATTCACACAAGGGCATAGAGGGAGAGAGATTTATTGTCGTAAAAGTACCGGTTTGACTATAGAAATATGTCATGTCCTCAGATTTTAAAATCTCTAATTCTGAACTCTGGATAGAGAACCAAGTAAAAAAAAACACGAGGGTTGACAGCGTCTTCATCCCAAAAGGGATGTCAACCACTGTAGTCTTTCAATAAAAGAAGGGAAGGAAAAGTATTTAAAATGATATCAAGTTCATTCCTTTCGATAGGAACACTGGGAGGTAAATAGCTGCACAATGTAAAAAAACGATTTATAAAAAAAAAAATAACAACAACCTGCAGCGGCGAGTGAATCTGCAGGTGGATAAAAGAGACACGAGTATCTGTGCGAACAACGATGGCAGTGTTACTGTAGTGGCCCTGACCAGGAAATGGAGTGGAGAAGAAAGCACGATACCCAGGACTAATGTGAATTGATTCTCTGAGCAAGCAGGAGAAAGCCTAGAGATCAATACCCAGAGCTCCTCCCAGGAGGCATGGAAAACACGACAATTCCACTGCAGAATCTTGAATATTGTTATTTTGAGTGGGTTTTCAGGGAAGCCCCAGAGTGAAGTTTCCCTTAGGCAACCTGACAAGGTACCTTATTCGGGCAGCGAGAGTTATCTAGACATACATTGCTTGAAAACCTGAGATCAAGTAACTAGTGTTGAGATAGCTACCCACACATGAGTCTCTGGAACTCCTGTCAAGACCGAAGGAGGAATCCTTGGCCTAGACGTATTGGTATCGTTCCTGAAGGAGGATGTATTGGGAGGACGGGCAGAGAGACCCTCTATGTCCATTTCTGATGTGAAAGAATCACTTTGATTAATTACTACTGGCTCGGGGTCATCTGAATCTACCACAGGGGAAACGCACGTTGAGTCTAGGGATTCAACAGATCTCTGGGAACACTTCTGGTGGGATTGTGGAAGAAGCTTGGGAGACTTGTTTATGTTTGTCTGTAGAGTTTTAAAATCCTTGGGGTTCGTTCGTGGTTGAGCATCCATTGGGGTGTGGACATCTGCAATATTAACTCCTGTACGAGGAGTCTGTGAAGTAGTTGGTGAGGATGCAGTGGAGAGCTTTGCTGAAGATGTAGTGGAGTGCTTATATGTGGGATCTTGTAAAACAGAGAACTTCTTGAAGACCTAAGGAGCGACACTCTCACAAGAAGGAAGGCGGGAAGGTGTTACAATAGACCTGTTCAAAAAACAACTTTTTTCATATTTTCATACGTTACTGTACTTTTTCCCATGCTTTTTCACCTGAAAAGCCAAAAATCACACCCATTTTTATCTAGGATGTATGGAAGCATTGCTGCATGGAGGCTGAAGTTTTTTTGCTATCTTTTTGAGGCATTTCTAAGCATATTTTTTGGTATAATTTTTTATCTATTCAAGGTAAGGCAACAAATTAGGTACCAAATGAATGAGCAGGATCTACTCTACCTACATCAACCGTTAGAACTGATGAATTTTCCCCGTGACTTAGTAGATACGAAATTGTTGAAAATCTTGACTTTTTACTAACCTGGAGACATGGTTTTTGCATAAAGCAAGATAGAACAAAATAGTTATCAAATGAAAGCATTTTAATGTTCTTTTGAACGTGTACAATCTGATTAACATTGTACAAAAAATGGCATGTTATTTATAATATTTAAAGAAGAATAATAATTCCATGCATAATAAAATTCCATACATTAGACATATATCAAACAAAGTGGAAAGTGTAATTTTGCAATAAGTCAAACCATCATCTGAAACTACCAAAATAATCATGATTATATGTATCAAAAGGATGTTACACAGTCATTTGTTAAGTGTTTCCTTCTTGAAGCTTTCGAAGCACCGTCTGTTGTATTTCACAGCATGGAGAAGATATTCCCTTTGCTTGGGATCTGTGGTGATGACATTTGCAAAATCACTTATCATCTTAACTCTACGCTCAGCGATGCCATTCACTGCTCTGAGGTATCTCACACATTCCAAGGCTTTCTTCTAGTCCTCCTTCTCTGGTCATGATTCAACCCGATCCAGGAGCCAGTCAGGTCCATTGCTGAGGATATCTAACAGTAGGTGGGATTCCGGACCAATGAGATGTACTAATGTGGTCTTGGCTGTCACATTCTGAAACACTGATTTTCCCCTTCTGAAGTTGTCTGGCTTCTGAGTGGCATGCAGCTGAGCAGCAATGTCCTGTTTCTGTTTATCACTCAGCCTGCTGCTGAAGAGCGCGAATGGCACGGCCTCCTGTGTCAAGTACCACTTCTGATTTTCCATCTTCTGAAGAACTGCTTAAGCAACCTCTGGGTCTCATCTCTTGTATCTCAACATGTCCTGGATGAGCTGAAGGTCATTCACAGGAGCATCCGCAGCAGATGTTGACATCCTCATTGGTGTGTAGAACAGCGCCAGGAAGATATTGAGTCGTTCCAGCTTTGCAACAGTCTCTTCATCATACTCAAGTTGGTCACAAAACATCAGCATTTTCATGGAATACAAGTTCCTGGCCATCCATCTGGCTTGGTGAATGGCCCCTGTTCTACTCCAGTGAATCCCACGGGGAGGTGTGCCTCCAAGAACAATCACTATGAGCTCAGCCATTTCCTTGTAGTCAGCTCTCGGTGGCTTCTCAGATGTAAGCATGTTATGAAGTATTTTCTCACAATTCCTCTTCTTTTCCCTGAGCCATTTGCTTCTGATCATCAGGGTTTTAGGGGTGTCTGTTGTCAGTTTCGCCCATACATCCTTGAAGTGTCTGAACCGCGGATTCGCTGGACTCTTCATTTTGCAGAAAAGCTTTTCCCAGACTACTCCAAATAGCACTTCCAGGATGTGGTGTCTATGCGCCAGGTAAAATACCTTAGTGCTCAGCTTTTCCTCAAGCAGTTTGGCAGCTCCCCTGTGTACCCCACTGTTACTGGATGTAGTGTCAAAAACAAGGGCAGTTATGACACCTGTAAGCCCCCATGCCTCCAAGAAGTCCATTGATGCCTCAGCTTGAGCTGTGCCTGTTGAGCTGTCGATGACGGGTACTCTCAGTAACTTCCCTTCAGGATAGGCAGGTGGTCCAGACACGAGCACAGCTAAAGTCTTTGGGATGGTCCCAGGTTCACTACCCACGACGTCTCTGAGCATTATAATAATAATACATAATACAATAATTACATAATAATACAATGTGGTAAGCATGTAAAACTTCCAACTTGTTGTGATATTCAAAAGTATGATTAGTAAAAGTATGAAAGTATGATTACTTTTTCAGGGATGGTTTCAGTGAGAGATCTAGTAGACGGCCGATGTGATGCTTGTTTGTGGACTGCAGGTGGAGGTTCTGAGACATCAACTGTGCGACCTCGTAGCTCCTTGCTTAATGCCATTTTGAAGTATCTTGTGGATAGTTTTCTGGATTTAGATAGAGTTTCTGTGCTGGCCTTGCTTTTGTACTGTTTAGTATTGCCCAACATCATTAACAGGTTTCTGTAAATATGAAATATGAAATTAAATGCTGAAACTATGTATGAGTTTCGGTCTGAATTCACTTAAAAATTCAAACATCCATACAAAAAACATGTCTCCAGGTTAGCAAAAAAGTCAGGATTTTCAATAATTTCATATCTCTTAAAATACACGGGAAAAATTCATCAATTCTAACAGTTGCTATATGTAAAGTGGATTCTCTTCTTTCATTTGGGACCTAATTTGTTGCTCTACCTTTGATAGAAAAAAAAAAAAAAGGAAAAGGAAAAAAAAAAATATATATATATATATATATATATATATATATATATATATATATATATATATATATATATATATATATATATATATATATATATATATATGCTCAGAAATGCCTCAAAATTGGCCCTTGGTAAGATAGAAAGCAAAAAAATTTAACCTGTATGCGGCAATGCTTCCATACATCCTAGATAAAAATGGATGTGATTTTTGGCTTTTTCAGATGAAAGAGCATGGGAAAAAGTACAGTAACGTGTGAAAATAGGAAAAAGTTGTTCTTTGAGCTGGTCTAGTGTTACAATCATATTACCTGTAGTAGAGGAAGTCAAACTAGAACGAAGGGAAGAGGCGTAGGTCTTTGCCACACCATCCTTTGTCTAAAAAAAAAAAGTCACCGACAGGCACTACCAAGAGAATCAACTGAGAACTAACCAGGTGACGAGTATCCTGCTCAAGATGATACCTCTTGCATAGTTGAGAACATAGCGGATGAGCCTCCTGTAGTAGAAGCAATAAGGCTCTGATTTGCATTCAGGAGTAGGGTGCGAGTGAAGGGCTGTACAGTGACCGCACCGGAGACGATTTGGAAAGCTCTTCCTCCCATAACCAAACTCATAACACCAATAACACTGTAAAGGACGATCGATAAAAGCCTTTACTGAGAGAGAAAGAAGACCAATCTTAACACGGTCAGGGAGAAGAGAACCATAGAAAGTGAGCATAATCATGTTACTATTTCCTTTAATTTTGTATCGAACATTCTAAGGGCATAACTGAAGAATGTCATCTGAGAATTCGTACAGGTCCTAGTTGTAAAATCGTTCCTTGCCGTAAACTAATGTTTGGTGTGGCTTTATGGATTCAATGATCCCATCGGAAGCATCATCACCTGCGTTAAATCTCTACCTCTAAATCTCGAACCAAGACACCTGTACCATATTTCTTGATGTTATTTGTAGGAAAGACTCCAATCACCCTTTCTAGATACTTGGCAGCATGAATAAAGTTACCTCGGCGAGCTTTAGGAGAACGTGCCTCACCATCATCAAAGACATTACGACAATAATCATTCTCGCTGTCAACGACATTGCTTGGTCGAATGACATCAGCAATTAAGTTGTTGTCTTCATGACGCAGAGAATTTATTGCCTCAAGAGCAGCTTTTGGCAGCAACGTCAGGTGTAAGTGTCACATATGTAGCACCAATTAGAGAAACAATCGCAGTCCTATTTCAAACGGATACGGAGAACCGTTCCAAAAGTCTTGAAAATCGAGTGGATAGCACAGTATGACATGGAGGCATAGACAATGATGATCATAAGAGTGTCAAGACAAGAATCAACAACTGACTCAAGAGGTCTTCCACCATGGAAAGCAACAGCAGGGGGAGTACGAGCTCCTGCCTGCACTTCATTACGACCAGGGGATAACGTCTCGAGAGCCTGGTCGACCGCCCCTAGAGGACTAGATGAATTTTTACATTTACACATAAGGATATGATAAAATTAAAAATGGCTCCAAAGGCCAAGGGAAACCATCTACCGGGACTACGAGGGGCGCAGAGGGCTGGCCGCCGCTAGCGAACCAGTGGCCACCATAGGGACGAGGTATCCCAACTCGTCCCCATGGAGACCACTCGTTTTAAAAAGTGGTCCCTCATGATTCGAAAGTTTATCCACGATGGAGTTAAGACTGTGTCTTAACTCTTAAGACGAAATATTAACTTAAGTTAAGACTGTCATAGCTTGTTGACTTTATAACATCTTCACTAATTTGGTTAAGTACTTTTACAGGTAAATTTGATATTACATGGTGAAATTTTGTACTAGACACTTGTATGTTAGCTATGACCAACTATGAGCCAATAATACTTCCAAAAGCGCTTTCATTAAATACTTCACTGTTACTGTTACAAAAAAGAAAAAAAAATCATCCTTTACTCTGTCTGGCATGATGTGTCTGGAGAAGTTGCCTTACTGTGATGTAAAAAAGCTTGATGCAACCTTCTGAACGGTAGCCAATGAGCGGCTGATGCGTCTAGCTACCTTGTGTATGCCCGTTCTTAAACCGTATGGCACATACGCCCTGCTTGCTGGGTCAGTCCGGGGGTCATCATTGCGAGATCTTTTTGTGAATCACAAGTAATAGCAGGCAGATGAAATGGGCAGAGTGACGGCCAAGATATTTATTCGTACAAAATTGTAAATCAAATGCAAGGTAGGAGAATAAACACATGCAGGGATGGAAATGTTCGATGTTAGCACAAGGAGGAAGAGAAGTCTGTCTCGAAACCACATACCAAAGTACTCGCGCCGTGCACATGTAAAATCCTAAACTATATAACATTCACCAATACCCTTTAAATGTTAGCATTTTACATATAAAAACCTTTCAACGAAATAAAACACTGCAAATATTAATCTTTAACAGTACAAAGCATTTACATGTAATAATCCTTCAATCGTACAAAGCATTAAAAAAAAAAACATTTACATATAACCCACCACAAGTCATTACTGAATAAGCCAAAAATTTATGAAGAGGTCACTGATTCCTCAGCTATTTAATTTTGTTTTGTGTGTTACTTGAGAAAAATGTTTACACACAAAAGTTTAAATAAAGGGATGCCTTAAATTTGTAGTTATTTCATTTTTTCAAATTTGAAAAAAAATATATTTCAAGAAATATATTTACTGATAATTAAAATAAATGAAATAAATAAATAAAATAGTAATGGTAAAATATAAGATGCAATGCACAGAAAGATATATAAGTGAAGCATGTGTTAAAAAGGATACCATTTACTGAAAGCAGCATATATTGCAGCCATAAACAGAAAGAACACAGTAACGTCGACATATTTCGTTGGGGTATATATGACATGTCAGTCATGTTGGAGTATGATCATTTTATGGTGAGAAATTACAATTTTAGCTTTTGGCGAGTATGTTTGGTCGTGCTAGTTGTTGTACTGTTCTTTAATGCTTCTGTTTTGTAGATAGCATGTTAGGCATCTCGATAGTGAAATCGTCGTCATCCCAATGTAGGAGTGATGTCATTAGACCTTGATGGGCCTTTCGTACTGGTAGATGACGTTGCCTTCTTGTAGTGATCCAGGTCTTTTTGTTTCATTGTTCCATATTATAAGTTGTTATGTTCTTTTTTTTCTTGGTTTTACAGGACATAATTTTGTAGTAAATGCCTTTTTTTTTTCTTTCTCTCTCGACGTTTTTGTGTATGATATCCTTTATTGCCTTCTCTTCTATTTTGTGCTACGATGACATGTACTTGTAGTATCTTTCTAAATATGACGCTCCTCTTGGCTCTGGCACCTGACCAAAAATATCTCCAGTAACGTTTCTTCTTCATTATATCCTCCTCTATTTCAATTTGATGGCACCATTCCCATCTCATCAATCTCTAAAACTGAACTCTTCCCGCAAACTTTTCCTAAAAAAGTTCCACCTTGGATAATTTAGAGCTTGCTCCTTCATCTCCACCACCCTCCGACTATGTCATGCCTCCCATTAAGACTACACGCAATGATGTTATCCATGTCTAAGATGACTTTAACCCTTGGCAGGTTTATGGACCTGATGGGGTTCATCCTATTGTTTTCTGAAACTGCGCCTCCAAGCTCGTAACTTGCCCAGTCAAAAATCCTGCTTTGTCTGTCCATATCTACTTTTCAATCCCTAGTAAACTCTGAAACTCCTTTCCTGTTTTTTTGTATTTCCTCTTCCTACGAATTTGAATTTTATCAAGAGTGAGGTTTCATAACACTTCCTTTAATTTTAATTAATCAGTCTGGCCCTATTTTTTAAGGACTGGTATTCTCAATGGCCCATTTTTTTTTTTTAGTCCTTAGACAGAGCTCCTCTAACATAGAAAAAAAAAAAGTATCTCTTGATTCTCTTGTGGTGATTGTCTTGTGATTGGTGTTGGTGTTGATTGCCGGAGAGCCATCTGTTTGTTCATTACGAACTACATCCATTCATTTGTTAAATTCACTGTTTTTTGGTGCCATTAGTGACAGACTCTTGCACTAGACATTCCAATTCTCTATGGGTGATTTCTCAGGAGGAGCAGGTAGGAGAGGGCACGTCTTATATAAAGATAAATGGCTGATTGAAGGTAGCGCTAGAGGGTATTCGTTGTCTCTGTTGAAACACAGTCTTCGGTTTGCGTCTTTAATGCAGAAAGTAGTAGTGAATGCAGCGTTAAGGGCAGTGACTAATACATCCAGGAGAGGCAGACACTCATCTCTATATTCTTCAGGAGTGAAGTTGAGACCGGGACTTCGCTGAGTTCTTTTAAGGTCTTGGAGGTCTTGGATGTTTTTCACCCTAATGAAGAGATTGTTTATTTTGGCAGAACAGCAGATTCTGTTGATCTCGTGAAGAAGTTACCAGAGTATACAGGGTGGGCTACCTAAAAAAACGTAAGCGCAACCCGACATCCACACGATCCCCTCACTCTACCTAGAAAGCCCTTTTACAAACGTACCAGTAGACGAAACCATTAAACTCATTCTAGACCGAGTATAAGAAAAAAAAAAAAAAGCAACCCCCCCCAAGCCTCAAGGTAACAGAAGATAAGTTACACACTATACTCGAAATCTGCACCATATAAGCTCCTTTCATCTGTCCACATGGAAACGTGTCGCAGATTCACAGCGTAGCAGTGTGTAACCCACTCGGCGTACTCTCTGCTAACTTCTTCATGGGATCAAGAAGGTCTACTGTCCTACAAGGCTTATGCTTACTTAATTCATTCCTCTCCATCGGTTGCCAGATAAGGTCTCTGATTCCTTTTCTGAATTCTGACCATGCTCTCCAATCTCACGCCAAGGATCAGTTGTCTCTAAGTCTTCATTCCACCTGCTTGCTTCACTGATGTTGGTGGCTCTTGGCATTCCTCTCGGTCATTTTCTTGCAATTTCTCCATACATCAGTTTTCGAGATGTTATGTCTTTTGGCATTGTCTCTCCATCTATTCTAGAAATAAAAACTCTCCTCCATTGCAGCCACATAGACGATATCTTCACTATGTACAGTATCGCTACTGTACCGATATAAGCTCTTCATCGGGAAATCATTTCTGGACCAGACTCTGAAGCGAGCATACTTTGTATCATCTCATCAGCTGAATAGAAGAAGGTACATGTCTGTAGCGGCGGTACCATGACGGTACATGTGGTGTCATCGGCGGGACGGTACACTACAAGACTTTTTGATATGCGACAAGATGCAACAATTTTTTTTTTTCTCCTTGCGTAAAATCCTGCATATGTAAAGACAAAATAATAGACAGGCCGTGTTCATCCAGCGGCAAGTAAGAAAGGGGAACTGTGACCTCGCTGTCTCCGTGGGTGGTGTATGAAAATAGGGGAATGACTGGCTGTGTCGTTGAGGCCAGCAGATGATGTGGATGAATAAAACACACACACACACACACACACACACACACACACACACACGACATTAGCATGGACATTAGCATTTGGTTATCTGTTTCCAACACACTAACCACTGAGGGAGGTCTTTGTCCTGCAGTTTTAATGAGAATTGATGATGATGATTATAATGATAATGATGATGGTAATGACGATTTATAGTTATGTAATAGTATTACCACCAAAGAGTGTGTGTGTGTGTGTGTGTGTGTGTGTGTGTATTAATTTGCATTATTCATAAACAATAGGGAGGATGGGCGGACCAGTCCTGCCGCAGAAGCTACAAAGTTTGCGTCCTTTGCGCTCTTGAAATGCCTGTTCTTCTAAGGTAAGTTTTTCATTTTTGTATTTTATTTAATCGTAATTGTTCCCATAGACTTTATGATTTAATGTTCGCTTTTCCCCTTTTAAATTTTCATTAACCAAATACAGACCTTTAGTTTATCAATATTTTATGATGCTGTCCATATGCTTTGGATCATTATTATGGGCAGTTTTCATCGACTTTAGATCTTACTATGGACTGCATCATTGTGCTCAACAGTGAAATCATCGTCAATATCAATGCATTAAAGGATGTAGGGGACGAAAGACAGAAAATAAGTGGGGAACCGTGAAAGTTAACCCCTTTCCGGCGGCAGGACAGATGTATGTTGTACCAAATATAAAATCGTCCATAAATAGACTCATCGACTTTCAGCCATTCATCTATATATATATATATATATATATATATATATATATATATATATATATATATATATATATATATATATATATATATATATATATATATATATATATATATATATATATATATATATATATATATATATATATATATATATATATATATATATATATATATATATATATATATATATATATAGTATCTCCGCATTTGAGCATTCTAGATTGACGTTATTACGGCCCTTGTACCCGCCTCGCCAGCCACTAATCTCTCCAACTAACCAACGGCTTCGAATACCGTCTCGCCACGGTGCTTTGGAAACACGTCTCGACTCACGTCTCGATCGAGCTAACCGAGCTGACGACTGACTTCCATTTCCATAGTTGTCAGTCTCATTCGCTTCTCGCATTTGGGAGCATGCTCCCTCCTGTTGCTGCTGATTCGGTAACCTCGTCGTGAGTTAGAAGACGTGACGAAGACAAACACTCGTGCTCTCACACGTACCTTCACAATCTTCATTACTTAAGGCCCGTCCACACGGCGGGCAAATGCACGGCGGGCAGACACTGTTACCAATTTTGTGTGTGGATGGCAGTCACGAGTATAGATGACGTCATAGACGAGAATACCACGGGCAAACCATCGAAGTGCTCGTGTCCGTTGTTGAGACACTGAATAGGCTCGAGACTAGGAATCACGTTGCCAGATACACGATGTTACAAGTCAACACTGTGCCCTCCGTCGGTATTTGTATCAATTGTCGACTAGATGGAGTGAACTCATTGTCTATCCAGCATGGAGAAGTGGACAAGGGAAGCAGCTCGGCTTTTAATAGATTTATACAGAGGAACCGTGTCTGTGGAATGTGAAGACTGTGGAGTATAGAAATAGAGACCGAAAGGCCACAACACTGCAGAAGAAAGGCCACAACACTGCAGAAAATAGCAGAACACATGAACAACGGTGGTTGGTCTTTCTCTGCTGAAGAAGTGAGAAGGATCGATACACTGCGAAACCAGTATCGACGAGAACGGAAGCATTTCCTACAGTCAGTCGTTTAACTTCAACTGTCCAGCTACGATTTTTACGTCCTATGTTGTCGTACCGAACACTCCACTGGCCGACGTTGCCTGGTACAGCTCTGCTGCCCTCTGCCCGCCGTCTGACCCAAGTCATACGTTCGCCTGCCTGTGCCTGCTGGCCGCCTTAATTGGACAGTTTGATCTGGTAACACTGTTTCAATGCGAGAGAATTACGGGCAAATCAGAGTGCCCGCCATACAGTTGCCTGTCGTGTGGACGGGCCTTTACACGCCTGAGCTACTTATATTTGTGTTGCATTTTGGTTATATTTGTGTTCCTTTATTGCTTATAATTTGGTACATGTTACATTCACTTTGTTGCTTATTAACTTTTTTTCGTCACCTTTGGTTCACTTTATTACTCACTAGCTTGTATATGTTATGTCAACTGTACATACTTGAACCCAAGCGGGATCACTGTGTCCAAGATAAGTTGCACGCGCTATGCCCACTTCAGGTAGTGGATATTTAGTTTAATAATGATTAAGTTATATTTCATACTCGTTGTTTCACTACCTTATGCTACAAGAAAAAGTACAACACACTCCTAGTCAACTTTCACTACCTTATGCTACAAGAAAAGTACAACACACTCCTAGTCAACTTTCACTACCTTATGCTACAAGAAAAAGTACAACACACTCCTAGTCAACTTTCACTACCTTATGCTACAAGAAAAAGTACAACACACTCCTAGTCAACCAACTTCTACCCATGCTTGTAACATATACTGGGGGGCCTGTCAGGGATATCTTATGAACTGGTATGTATGTCATTTGTATGCTAGCGTAACTGCTAATTAAGTAATCACTGTTTCTGACTTAAGATATGTTTTCAGGCACACACACCCACTGACATACATACATAACATTATTCACAGTCGTTTTCGTCACTTCATCGTTTATCTCAAGTATTTGCTGGTGGGTGCACGGTGACCTTGCCTTTAAATATTTAACGATAGGCCTGGTGAATAGGTAAAGGGCTGACCGCGTATTCACATCGGTAGTTGTATCGGTTTCAGGTAGATAATTCCGTGGAGTGTTGTCCTGTTTCAGGTCAGGGTTCCTCCTGTTTCAGGTCAGTGTTCCTCCTGTTTCAGGTCAGGGTTCCTCCTGTTTCAGGTCAGGGTTCCTCCTGTTTCAGGTCAGGGTTCCTCCTGTTTCAGGTCAGGGTTCCTCCTGTTTCAGGTCAGGGTTCCTAGAGAGCGGACGTGTTTAGTGAGCAGTGACCTGACGCTAATATAGCTGGCTAGTGTAGACATGGCGCCTTGTGTTGCTGAGTCGTCTGGTTGTGTTAGTTCTCCTGTTCTCGAGGCCTTCGTTGCGAAGGTGTCAGAGGTGGAGGCTGAGTTCCATCGAAGGATCTCGGAGGTGCAGGCTGAGTTTCGTGAGAGGATCTCAGACCTGCAGGCTGAGTTCTATGAGAGGATCTCAGCACCTGTGGGAGGGTCGTGCCCCACCGTCTCCTTACCTAGTAAGGCGACGGAGGAGCAGTGGTCGGTTGTGTGCAGGGGAGCCAAGAGGGTGAAGGTCCTCAGGGGCACCTTGCGTGGAGACGAAGAATCCCTTCAATGTGCTGGAGGAAGGGAAGGAGAAGGAGGTGGACAGGGCGGGAGGAGGCAAGAAGGAGGGGGCAGATGCAGTTACCCTGCCCCAAGGTAGAGTGCTTGTGTTTGGTGATAGTCAGGTTAGGCACTTAGATAGTGCGTTCTGTGCTAGGGATAGGAAGCGTAGGTCGAGGGTGTGTTTGCCGGGGGCCAGGATAGGGAAGGTAGCTGATAGGCTAGACACGTGCTTAGAAAAGGATGGGACCAAGCCCATTGTTTTTCTCAGTGCGGGAGGGAATGACCTTGGTAAGGTCAGGAGTGAGGAGCTTATCAGGAGGTTTCGACAGGCTTTGGACAGGATTAGGGACAAGGGTGGGATCCCCGTGGTATGTGGTGTCTTGCCGAGGAGGGGAGTTGGTGCTGAGTGGCTGTCCAGGGCTATTACAGTGAATCGCAGGCTCGCGAATCATTGTAGGAGTAATGGATGGACGTTCATCGACAACTGGGACCTTTTCTATGGCAGGGACGCCTTGTACGCCAGGGATGGAGTGCATTTGTCACGCCAGGGTATTCGTGTTTTGGCCGAAACACTCGAGCGGGAGGTAACTGCACTCCAGCACTTTTTTCGTTAGTCGGGAGGGAAGAAGGGGTAGTGAGAAGGCAAGGGGTAAAATAGTTAAATCTAGAAAGGTAGCTAGCTCAGGGATGGTGAGAAATAGCTTAAGTGTTTACTACACAAACTGTATAAGTATTCTGAATAAAATAGACTTGCTTAGAGGAATAGCGAGCGTTGAGAAATTTGATATCATTGCTTTAACTGAAACTTGGTTAGATATGTCAGGAAAAGTATTTAATCCAGAGGTTAAGATAGATGGGTATACAATGTTCTATAAAGATAGGGAAAACAGGAGAGGAGGAGGCGTCGCGCTCTACGTTAGGGACACATTACAGTGTTGTATCAACAGTAGAATTAAAACAGATAACAAAGCAGAGTCGATATGGGTAGATATTAAGGAAGGATCGCAGTCAGTAGTAGTAGGGGTAGTTTACAGACCACCGACCAGTACAGAGGAAATTAACACCTCACTGTGGCAGGAATTAAATAGAGCAGGCAGGTACAGTCAGGTATGTGTGGTAGGAGATTTTAATTTTAGGAATATCGACTGGAGTCTGATGGGTAACAAGGAAGCAGAGGAATTTCTTAAGGTAATTCAGGATAATTTTTTAAAACAGGTAGTCGTAGGACCCACAAGGGGGAATAATATTCTAGATTTAATTCTTACTAGCAGGGAGGAAGCAGTCACGCAGGTAGAGGTTGGAGGACAGCTAGGTAACAGTGACCATAAGGAAATTAGGTACAATTTAGAATGGGAAGAAACAGTTAGAAACAAAAACACTAGTAAAATACCTGACTTTAGGAGAGCAGATTTTGAAAAATTAAAAAGGTACCTCCAAGGAGTGGATTGGCAAAGGATGCAGGGTGAGGTCAGGTCAGGGGCGGAGTTCAGAGAGATAAGGCAGGATGAGAGAGGTGAGGTGAGGCGTGAGGGTGTAGGACAAGAGGAGGGGAGATGTGTCCGGAAGGGAGGAGGAAAGAGGAAGGGGGAGCTAGGTGTGAGTATGTTGGAATGTCAGGTCATGCGGAAATGAGAGAGGTGAGGTCGAGGCGAGTACATGAGGGGGTGGAGAGGATGGTAGGAGATGAGATGAGGGGACTAGGTGAAGTAAATGTAGATAAATTGTATAAATATTTCGTAGATAAAGTTCATACAGGTCAGTTAGCAAATATCCCGTATAGAACAATAAGATCACAAAAAAATGACCCTAAATGGATGACTGCTAGGTTGAAGCATTATATAGGGCGTAAGAGAAGTATATATAGGAGATTAAGGGCAGGTGAGGAAGTTTTAAGGACACAATATAATGAATTAGTTAGAACAGTCAGGAAGTTAACGAGGAAAGCTAAGGACAATTATGAATTAAAGGTAGCCAGCCAGGCGAAGACGGACCCCAAGGGATTTTATCAGGTATACAGGACGAAGAATAAGGATACTGTAGGTCCATTAAAGGCAGCAGATGGGGAGCTGGTTAGTTCTGGGGAGGAGATTAGTAAACTTCTGAATGATTATTTTTTAACTGTCTTCACCCAGGAAAACATACAGGATATGCCAGATAGTGAACAGGTGTTTAGAGCAGATGAGAATGAGAAGCTGACAGATATTTCCATAACTAGGGAGATAGTGGAACAGGAGATAGATAGGCTAAAAAAGTTCAAGTCACCAGTACCTGATGAAATATATCCCAGAGTACTTAAGGAATATAAAGAGATTATTAGGGAGCCGTTAGTTTCTGTCTTTAGGAAATCACTGGAGTCGGGTGAGGTACCAGTAATGTGGAGGCAGGCTAATGTAGTACCCATCTTTAAGAAAGGAGATAAAACTTTAGCGTCTAATTATAGACCTGTCAACTTAACTTCAGTTGTAGGTAAAATGTTAGAGTCAATAATAGCGAGGAACATTAGGGAACATTTAGACAAACATAACTTGATAAATCAGTCACAGCATGGCTTCACAAAGGGGAAGTCTTGCCTGACAAACTTGTTAAGTTTTTACAGTAGGGTGTACGAGGCAGTAGATAATGGTGATAGTTATGATATCTTATATCTGGACTTTAGTAAAGCATTTGACAAGGTACCCCATCAAAGGCTCCTGAGAAAGGTTAAGGCACACGGGATAGATGGGAAGGTGTTAGGCTGGATAGAGTCATGGCTTAGTGACAGGCGACAGAGAGTAGTAATAAACGGCTCGAAATCCGAGTGGGGTCATGTAATTAGTGGGGTGCCACAGGGATCAGTATTAGGGCCATTGTTATTTCTAATGTATATCAATGACTTGGATAGTGGAATTAGTAGTGATGTTAGTAAATTTGCGGATGACACAAAGATAGGTAGATTAATTAGGTCAGAATCGGATGCCATCGCCTTGCAGGCAGACTTAGATAGAATGAATGAATGGACGGATAGATGGCAAATGCAATTTAATATCAATAAATGCAAAGTGCTTAGCGTAGGTAGAGGAAACCCACACAATAGGTACACATTAGACAGCCAAACTCTGGTAGGTACAGGGTACGAGAAAGATTTAGGAGTTATAGTTAGCTCTGAACTCCGTCTAGGGAAGCAATGCATAGAAGCCAGAAACAAGGCAAATAGGGTACTAGGATTTATTTTTAGGAGTGTTAAAAGTAGAAGGCCGGGAGTAATATTAAAGTTATACTTGGCGCTGGTCAGACCTCATCTAGACTACGCGGTGCAGTTCTGGTCCCCACATTACAAGAAAGATATAGGTCTATTAGAATCAGTACAGAGGATAATGACTAAAAGGATACAGGGGATGAGGAGTATTCCTTACGAGGCGAGGTTGAAGCTGTTGAATTTACATTCTTTAGAGAGACGTAGGTTAAGAGGGGACCTGATAGAAGTCTTTAAGTGGTATAAGGGTTATAACAAGGGAGATGTAAGCAAAATTCTTAGGATCAGCAACCAGGGTAGAACAAGAAATAACGGGTTCAAGCTTGAAAAATTTAGGTTTAGGAAGGAGATAGGGAAAAATTGGTTCTCAGATAGAGTGGTAGACGAGTGGAACGGACTCAGTAATCATGTAGTTAGTGCTAGGACACTAGAGAGCTTTAAGAGAAGATTAGACAAGTTTATGGATGGGGATAACAGATGGAAATAGGTAGGTGTGTTTCAAACAGGGACTGCCACGTGTAAGCCTGGTCGCTTCTTGCAGCTTCCCTTATTTCTTATGTTCTTATGTTCTCCCTCGCATACTGCTCGGAGACTCATATTCTCACTTATTTGGGGCCATTGAAGCTCCATATCAATTTTTACATTTCATCGTGAGTAACTAGACATTTCATCGCGAGTAACTAGACCAATCTAAACTGAAGAGTACTTTAGGCCAGCTCCTGTTTGATGTAAGTGAGGTACATCATTCACTGACCTACGGCTAGTTATGTGTGAAGGAAAGGCTTATCAGGGGTCGCGCCTCTCTCTTAAAGGATGTTAACTCGTGTCCAAGGGTGCAAATTCCGTCTTTGCGGTTAATAACCGTCTCGAATCTTGTCAGTGTTTTAACTCAAGTGAAACTTAGGAGATAATTTGTGGGAGATAACTTGTGGCAGAGTTTTGACAAAGTCTTCTCACTTTTCTATTCAAGTGAGTACATCAAAACGGCGAAATTCAAACACCATGAATTTGTAGGATATCCTTCTGTAGAAGAAATTAAAGCCTCTAAAGTAACCAAGGATCAACTGAAATACATTGCTAGTGGTTTCGAGATTCCATTCAAACATGACATTCGAAAAGATGACCTCGTGACTCAATATATTAACTCCTCTTGTACCTAGCCCTTGTAAAGGACTCTGAGATAGTCAGGACTGAAGTTCCTAATATCCTTTTAGAAATAGAGAAAGTTAAAATGAAATTGCCTTACAAATGTGGTTAGAATATAAGGAGGAAAAGGAGAGACGGAGAACATGATAAACAAGCAGAGAAAGAAAGAGCTCACTAGTTACTCTTGTTGCAAAAACAACCTCCAAACAAGGCTAAGATATGAAATATTTGTCCCTCTTGCCTCAGATTAAGATCCCGAAAGTTTTTCAGGAAGTCCGAATCCTCTGCTGACAACTTAGAATTGCCTCAGGAGGATTGGACATGGCTCCAAAAGCCCAAGCTCACTGAGAAAGCTTTAACCATTTTGGGAGGTCTAGAAAGTAACACTGATTATGCCTCCGTTAAGAAAAGTATTCTATATTCTAAGTCGGCTTTAGTCACCACATATGACCAGCTAGTAAACTTGATCGCCTTGGAGGAATTTTAAACGCCTCATTCAGTTGTAATGCACATCACCAGCAGAGACGAGACGGACTTACTTAAAGCTGCTGAAATTGCAGACGTTTTCACTGGTTCACCGTCCAGGTCCCGTGGGAGAGAGGAAGGCTGAGCCAATTGCAAGGTCCGGTGAAAGTGCTGTAAACAATGGCAAGTCGGTCGTTAGTGGTAACAAGTTCTCTCCAGTGTGTACATTTTGCAAAAAGCCTGGCCACCTCATAAGAGATTGCCCTAATCCCGAATGCAAAGTAGTGAAAGGTGCTTTTACCAAACCATTGGCCTCATTTAACACTACGGAAACAGATCCCTCTGACAAGTTATTTTTACCCCATTTATGTCAAAAGGATCAGTTTCCTTTGGTGAACTTAAAATACTCGGTAAATATTATAAGGGATACTGTTGGAGGCCAGTTACTTGTACTAAGGGATATTGTTGGAGGTCAGTTACTTGTACTAAAATCAGCATTCCCTGGGATTGAAAAAAGCTACACTGGTGAAAAGGTGTATTTAAAGGATTTTCATGATCCGTTTCCACTCCCGTTAGCCAGAGTACACCTTGACAGTCCTATAGTGAAGGGAGAAGTGATTATTGGGGTCAGTAGTGATCAATCCTTGCCCATACCTAATTCCTAATTTTACTGGCTAATGATTTGGCCGGTGGTGCAGTCTTTCCACCCCTTGTCATTAAAGACTCATCACTCCCATATAATCCTATAGGGGAACTTGAGCGGGAACAACCTAATTTGTTTCTGGTTTGTACCGTGACCCGAGCACAAGCCGCCCAGAACAATCCCATTGCTGATCAGTCTTTTCCCAAACCTCCGAATCCTCCAGCCCATGTGAACCTAAATCAATTGTTCATTACGAAAGTTTTCTCAGTGGCCCAAAAAGAGGATGAATCATTAACCAAATTTCACTCCTAAGTCATTCCTATGGATCAAATCATTCACTACATATCATTTTACTACCAGGGAGACATCCTTATGAGAGTATATAAACCACCTAAACGTAATGACGATTCAGCATGGGCTGAGGCCCATCAAGTAGTCTTGCCAGGAGTCTTAGGAACACCCGTGGTAGAGATCGCTCATGAAAACGTTGCTGGACACTTAGGTATCACGAAAATCTGTGATAAAATATATCACGAAAATCTGTGATAAAATGTATCACGAAAATCTGTGATAAAATAGTAATTTTTACTGGCCAGCTCTACGGATGGGCGTAGCCTCATTTCTCAATTCATGTCATACGTGTCAAGTTGCAGGCAAACCTAACCAAACCATCCCTCCTTACCCTCTACAGCCTTTACAAGTTCCTTCAGAACCATTTCAGAAAATCATCATTGATGTTGTAGGACCCTTAATAAAAACTAAGAAGGGTAACCAATATATACTAACTGTGCTTGACCCAACTACTAGGCATCCTGAGGCTTTCCCTATTAAGAACATCAATACTAAAACTGTCTAAACTCGCTACATGTTTACCACCTGTGGCATTCCCCAGGAAATACAGAGCGACCGGGGAACAAACTTCACGGGCTGTCTTAACTGAATTTGGTATTACGCAGACTCTAGCGACCGCTTACCATCCGGAGTCTCAGGATGCGGTAGAAAGGTCTCATCAAACCCTAAAATCAATGTTACGAAAGTTTTGTTACGAACAGGACCAGGAATGGGACGAGGCACTGCCCTTCATGGTGTTCGCTATTAGAGAAACACTCAACGATACCCTTTGTCTTTCTCCCTTTGAATTATTATTTGGTAGGAAGGTGAGGCGTGAATTATTATTTGGTAGGAAAGTGAGGGGACCCCTACAACTTGTTAAAGACAAGCTGCTTGACTTCACAGTCCATAGGCTTGTCACGTTCACCCACTACTTGGATAACTTATAGTCCAACCTTCATAAAGTCCGCTCATTTGCCCACTCTAATCTCAGCAAACGCAACGTGGGATGAAAGCTCATTTTGATAGAGCCACTCAAGTAAGAACTTTCGAAGAGTGACTTAAGTCCTCGCCTTTATACCTATTCCTGGCTCCCCCTTACAGGTAAAGTATCACGGTCCATATGACATCCTCAGGTATTACAAATTGTATAATTGTGCAACACCCTACTCGTATTCCTGACCGTCTTGGAGATACCCCAACATTCTTGACCTTTTCCTGACCTCTAATCCTTCTGCTTATGTTGTCACCCTCTTCTTCAATGACACTCAACTGTCCCCCTCTTCTACACTGAACATCCTCGGTCTGTCCTTTACTTATAATCTGAACTGGAAACTTCACATCTCATCTCTAGCTAAAACAGCTTCTATGAAGTTAGGTGTTCTAAGACGTCTCCGCCAGTTTTTCTCACCCCCCCCAACCCCCCCAGCTGCTAATTCTGTACAAGGGCCTTATCCGTCCATGTATGGAGTATGTTTCACATGTCTGGGGGGGTTCCACTCATACTGCTCTTCTAGACAGGGTGGAATCAAAAGCTTTTCGTCTCATCAACTCCTCTCTTCTAACTGACTGTCTTCAGCCTCTCTCTCACCGCCGCAATGTTGCATATCTAGCTGTCTTCTACCGCTATTTTCATGCTAACTGCTCTTCTGATCTTGCTAACTGCGTGCCTCCCCTCCTTCCCCGGCCTCGCTGCACAAGACTTCCTTCTTTCTCTCACCCCTATTCTGTCCACCTCTCTAACGCAAGAGTTAACCAGTATTCTCAATCATTCATCCCTTTCTCTGGTAAACTCTGGAACTCCCTGCCTGCTTCTGTATTTCCACCTTCCTATGACTTGAATTCCTTCAAGAGGGAGGTTTCAAGACACTTATCCACCAATTTTTGACCACTGCTTTGACCCTTTTATGGGACTGGCATTTCAGTGGGCATTTTTTTATTAGATTTTTGTTGCCCTTGGCCAGTGTCCTTCTTACATAAAAAAAAAAAAAAACTTTACCTGGGAAGACTTCTAACACAATACCACAGGGCCAATACATCTTAGGAATATTGTCTTCCTTAATCAATACCATAAAGCCTTCCCTTAAATTACATTTTGGTACAAATACCTTTACAGTAGGAGGCAAATTCATAATGTAATCACAGCCACATAACTTCCAGAATTTATCAAGTTGCTGTTGTCTTATTTGTTCCCTGAAACTCAAGTCCATAGCAGTAGATTGCACCTTGCCTTCATCTCTATCCTCCACTTTAAACCCTGCAGTACGGGCAATAAGGAAATGTGAAGGAGTTAGGAGGAGGGCGCTGTCAAGTTCCTCACCAACATAGGTCAATGGTCGTGAGTTGATGCAAGCTTCTATTTCATGCAAAGTTGTCTCCAATTCCTTCCTTAGTAGACATTTAATTCCTAATGTCTTTCTGAGTGAAACCTTGACTGACCTTACTAAGCGCTCCCACCAAACCTCCCCACTATGGGGCACGTGGGAAAGTAAATCTCCAGTTTGGAGCATGAGAACCAAATATATGCTTTAATCTATGTGAAACACCAACAAAGGTTTAGGCATTGTCAGAATAGAATATACAAAGGAGACCCCTTCTA
Source organism: Scylla paramamosain (assembly GCF_035594125.1). Taxonomy (NCBI): domain Eukaryota; kingdom Metazoa; phylum Arthropoda; class Malacostraca; order Decapoda; family Portunidae; genus Scylla; species Scylla paramamosain. Next base: position 1,910,040 of record NC_087191.1, read on the forward strand.
GCTTCAAACCTGCGCAAAGCCAAGGTGCAATCGCTCATTGACAGAGAATCTGTTAGTTCTAAATGAATAGCTCTGACAACAGCACAAGTAAATAGCAGTATGTAGAACTTACTGGAAGACTTATCTACACAAAATAAAGGCCCAGCATAGTCTAAACCAATAACTGTAAAGGGAAGGTGAAGGTGCAACCCTTGATGCAAGAAGAGGGATAACAGGCTGAGAACAACCCCTAGAGTGGTGCCTACGGCACGGTATACATTTGTTACATATTGACTTTGCCATCCTTCTCAATCCTACAATCCAGTAAGTGCTTCTTAAAGTGGATACAAGGACAGAAACACCAGCATGATTAAGCAGTAAATGTTGAAACCTAATTAATAGTTGTGCAATATGTCCAGAAGGGATTATAATGGGATGCTTGCTTTCATACAAATTATCAGTCTGATCTAAGCGCCCCTTTACCCTTAGCAAACCATCAACATCTATAAATGGGTCAAGTTTGCCTAAGGAAGAACTCTGTGGAATAGCTTTGCCTTGTGAAAGAGCCTCAAATTCCTAGCCATAAGCTTCACGTTGCACACACTGGAACAACTTCATCTTAGCCTTGCTTAATTAACTCCTCATACATTGATGGACCTGTGCACCTTTCACCCCTGAGTTTACAGTTACGAATGAATCTAAGTACCCAAGCAACAACTCTGCCTTGCAAAACTCACCCCAACGACCAAACTCAAACACAGAGGAATGTGAAACAGTTACTGTTAGGCAGGAAGCAGCCACCTCCTCTTCACTATTCTCCTTATTATTTAGCATATATTGTTCCTGCTGTGGGTGTTGAATGGGCAGAGACAACCAAGCTGGTCCATCAAGCCACATCTCGCTTGACACTAGATCCACGGCCAGTGTACCCCTAGAAATAAGATCAGCTGGGTTATCCTTTCCTGGACAATGATACCACGTACTGGGTGAAGTTAACTCCTGTATCTCCAAGACTCTGTTCCTCACAAAGCTTTTCCACCTGTGTGGTTCTCCCTTTATCCAGGATAATGTAACTATGGAATCTGTCCAACAATATAAAGACATCTCAGTGTGTAGAGCAGACTTGACATATGCTACCAGCCTTGCACATAGAAGAGCCCCAATTAACTCTAAGCGTGGCAGGGTTAGATTCTTAATTGGAGTTACTCTTCCTCTGGACATAACAAAGGAGACACGAAATTTACCATCAGGTTGAAGAAATCTTAGATACACGCATGCTCCGTAACCCTTTTCGGAAGCATCTCCAAAGGCGTGTAGTTCTGCTCCATTCATATCCATTCATAAGCCTCCAAGAAACACCATGGAAATAACATCTTATACACCATGTCTTAAACTGAGAAATGCTATTAAACCACTTCTGAAACTTGTACAATAACTGATCAAGAAGTACTTCATCCCACTCAATACCTTCCTTCCATATCTCTTGAAATACTATCTTAATATACATAATGAAAGGACTTAGAAAACCAAGAGGGTCAAACAGTCTGGCTATACAGGTAAGAATAGCTCTTTTGGTGGAAATTAGCTCCAAAGGAGTCTCTACGTTAAGTCCAGTAAACGAGAAACAGTCTTTATCTAATTTCCATTGCATGCCTAACACTTCAACAGCTTCTTTCTCATCCAGACAGATCTTATTACTGAAGTATTCCATCATATCTTTACTGTTTGAGGTCCACTTAGCTAATATCATTCCAGCCTGAGCCAAAATAGAACATGCTGAATTTCTCCTTGCCTTCTTCGATGCTGTCAGCGCCAGATAGCCAGTCATCTACATAGAGATTTTCTTTTAATTCTTGCACCACTTCTGAGCAAGGAAAGGACTTTAAATGATGTTTGATGGTGGCATTTAGTAAAAAAGGGCTACTTTTGTTTCCAAAAGGGACACGTAAGAATCTCATGGTTCTTACTTTATCTCCATACTGCCAAAGAAATCTGTGAACATCCCTATCCTCTTCTCTTACTACATTTATCTGGAGAAAGGCCTTAGTGATATCTGCAGCGAAAGCTACCTGCCACCTTCTAAATCTCAAAAGGGTTTCAACAAGGTCAGGATTAAGAGAGGGTCCAGCCTCTAAGCAATCGTTCGAGGATTTACCGTTACAACTGGCTGCAGAAGCATCGAAAACAGGCCTTAATTTAGTAGAGGAGCTGCTCTCACGTACAACCGGATGATGAGGAAGGTAGTAGGTGGGATGAATACTTTTCAGTTGAGAAAGCGGGATTTCTTCACATATTCCTTCCTTCTCATACATTCGAAGGACAGCATCGTACTCTTCCCTCAGGTGTGGATCCTTCTGGAATCTATGACACAAATTAGACAACCTTTTCTCAGCTATCTTTACATTGTCTTGCAACTGAGACCTAGCAGATTCTGACTTCCAGGGTAATGTCACCACAAACATTCCATCTACAAATTTTACATGCTCATCAAACTTCTGCTGAACATAGTTACAATTCTCTGTTAATTCTTCCTTACTTGTTACACCAATTGATTCTAAGTCCCAAAACTTATCCAGAGTGGATTCAGACACTGCATTGACACATAGAAGCTGTGTACTTGCCCCCAATGAGCTACTGGAAGTCCAAAAACCTGACAAAACCCACCCAAAAACGGATTCTTGGGCTACCAAACCTTCATGTAAACAAACTTGATTAGGACGCATGAATTTCCAGTATGAGTCAACCCCCACCAAAATATCTACATTAATGTGCTGGTCGTGTAAGTAATCATCAGCTAAAGACAATGATTCGTATCCCTTGAGTTTGTCTTTGGGTACCCTGGGACGTACTAACTAAAGGAACACATATGGTGTTAATTTCCACAGCCACTAAAGAATGAGCAATTCCCTTACAATCTTCTAATCTCAAATCATACAAGTCACTCATATGGCTAAGATAGGAATTATTACCAAAGGCAGAGTAACAAATGGGTTCAGATTTCAACCATGTATGCTTAATCCCTTTAACCAAGGAGCTTGATACATAGGACCTGTCAGAGCCTGTGTCAAAAAGTACTGTCACCTGAACACTATTACCTTTACCAGTACCAACTTTCACCTTGGCTGTCTGCAGAACACAGCACATGGAGTTCAAGGGTTCGTGTATTGCATAGTGCAATTCCAACACGGTTTACTGAATAAGGAGTTGTACTGCTCTCAGAACTCACCGTTGCACCTTCCCAAGCTGGCTTAACAGAATCATTTCTAGAAGTGACACAAGTGCTAGTCACTTTCGGCTGATCTTTAAGACAAAAGAGTGCGTTATGATTGCCTCTACACTTACTACATTTATGTTTACACCCCTTGGAGATGTGTCCCCTTTCAAGACATCTAAACCACAATTCCAAAGAGCGCACCTTTTCTTCTTGTTCAGCACGAGTAAGTTTACATACATTTAAGCACTTCTCACTTGGATGAGGCTTACCACAAAACGTACATCGGTTCATACGTGGTGCTGAGGATGCAACAAGGGCAGAGGCTGTACCTGGGATTACTTTCCTCCTTTCAGATGCAATAGGGCCACTGCGTGTTTCCTCACTGCGGCAACCTTCCCTGTGCGAGTCTGATCTCTCTCCCCGTTCTATTTCACTCTGGAGAAAAGTCATTAACCAATCAAGATCACCATGTCCTGAACCATCTCTGGACCACTCCATACGACTCCATACCACTCCATACCACTCCATCACTCCTGAGGAAGACGGGACAGTATAACAGGAGTCAAAACAATGCCATACTGGTCTCCCTTAACTCCCAAAGCTTCCAAACTACGTACGTGAGAGTTAAGCTGGTCCTGCATCTTCCACAGCGAAGAAATGTAGTTAGACACCGACGACTTAAAAGGCATGTCAATGTTCAACAGGGAATGTGTGCAAAGATGATGCGTTCAGGCTTCCCAAAGCGTTCCTTTAACATCTTACATGCTATGGGAAAGTTAGCAGCTGTAAGGGTTAGGTCTTGTAACACTCGCTTAGCCTCACCCTCAAGAGAAGAGTGTAGATAACCAAACTTGCTTATGGCAGGTATATTTGCTTCTCCCACTAAGGCTTCAAACTGTTCCCAGAATGATAGCCAGTCAAGCACATTACCACTAAACTTGGGTAACTCTATACGTGGTAATCTAATGTTACTAATCACTGACTCGTCCGCTCCACTATCACTGCGCGAGGATGTACCAGCGCGTGGCACTGTCCGGGCTAAGAGCTCGGCTAACTTTTCTGCTGTCTGCACTCTAGAGCACCTTACTTGACGGCGGAAGTGGTCGGCGGCCTCGATGTCTTCTTCCAACTTGTCAAACTCTGAGATAGCCAGCTCCACAACACTCTGGGCGTCATCCAGGGCAGCAAGACGCGTATCAAAGTCGTCTACCGCGTCTTTCAACTCTACTTTGGTCACCTCAGGCTTGGTAACTAAAGCAGTAAGAGCCTTTGCGCTGCGAGTTACCCAGCCACGGCATGCCGTCCGTCTCCTCTCCAGCTGTTGCTTGTCTTCTGCCATACTCCCGAAAACTTGGGAACATCTTCCTTGTAACTATATTCCCGGGTCTGGGCACCACATGTTAGCCCCCAAAGCTTATCAGGCAGGGCCAACATCGGCAGTTTCTCTTGATGAAGACGAAGCGTCCTTAGACGGAGGAGGAGTAACGAACAGACCGGCGTACAAGCAGCGCATCCTTTATTTTCCCGAGGCAGCCCCGAGTACACCACTGGCAGCTGACGTGGCGAATGCCTGACGTGGCAAACACCAGCATTGCATATTCATTTCAAATTGGATGTACAAAGGCATCAAAATCATATTACAAAAAAATCATATTACAAACAAATACCAAACATATCAAATAAACAAAGGAAATATATAGTAATTATTAAATATACCTAGGACATCAAATAAACAAAGGAAATATATAGTAATTATTAAATACACCTGTCCTAGGTAACAAAGAAAATGGTCCCACCACCAATCCGCCTTTTCAGGGGAAGCTCACACAAATCGTAAATGAAACCCAACACAATGTATTATTCCTCATTTTATAACTCTTTCATTGTTCAACGTAACGAAATCAAAGTATATCACGTAAAAGCCAAGAAAATGTAGTCTCTAACGGGATATAAGACATAAGAACATAAGAACATAAGAAATAAGGGAAGCTGCAAGAAGCGACCAGGCTTACACGTGGTAGTCCCTGTATGAAACACAACTTTTTTTTTTTTTTATGTAGGAAGGATACTGGCCAAGGGCAACAAAAATCTAATAAAAAAAGTGCCCACTGAAATGCCAGTCCCATAAAAGGGTCAAAGCAGTGGTCAAAAATTGGTGGATAAGTGTCTTGAAACCTCCCTCTCGAAGGAATTCGTCATAGGAAGGTGGAAATACAGAAGCAGGCAGGGAGTTCCAGAGTTTACCAGAGAAAGGGATGAATGATTGAGAATACTGGTTAACTCTTGCGTTAGAGAGGTGGACAGAATAGGGGTGAGAGAAAGAAGAAAGTCTTGTGCAGCGAGGCCGCGGAAGGAGAGGAGGCATGCAGTTAGCAAGATCAGAAGAGCAGTTAGCATGAAAATAGCGGTAGAAGACAGCTAGATATGCAACACTGCGGCAGTGAGAGAGAGGCTGAAGACAGTCAGTTAGAGGAGAGGAGTTGATGAGACGAAAAGCTTTTGATTCCACCCTGTCTAGAAGAGCAGTATGAGTGGAACCCCCCCAGACATGTGAAGCATACTCCATACATGGACGGATAAGCCCCTTGTACAGAGTTAGCAGCTGGGGGAGTGAGAAAAACTGGCGGAGACGTCTCAGAACACCTAACTTCATAGAAGCTGTTTTAGCTAGAGATGAGATGTGAAGTTTCCAGTTCAGATTATAAGTGAAGGACAGACCGAGGATGTTCAGTGTAGAAGAGGGGGACAGTTGAGCGTCATTGAAGAAGAGGGGATAGTTGTCTGGAAGGTTGTGTCGAGTTGATATATGGAGGAATTGAGTTTTTGAGGCATTGAACAATTCCAAGTTTGCTCTGCCCAAATCAGAAATTTTAGAAAGATCAGAAGTCAGGCGTTCTGTGGCTTCCCTGCGTGATATGAAGGGTTGGACGTCAATGAAAAGACGTGGAAAAAGTGCAGGGTGGTATCATCAGCGTAGGAGTGGATAGGACAAGAAATTTGGTTTAGAAGATCATTAATGAATAATGAGAGTGGGTGACAGGAAAGAACCCTGAGGAACACCACTGTTAATAGATTTAGGAGAAGAACAGTGACCGTCTACCACAGCAGCAATAGAACGGTCAGAAAGGAAACTTGAGATGAAGTTACAGAGAGAAGGAGAGAAACCGTAGGAGGGTAGTTTGGAAATCAAGGCGTTGTGCCAGACTCTATCAAAAGCTTTTGATATGTCCAAGGCAACAGCAAAAGTTTCACAAAAATCTCTAAAAGAGGATGACCAAGACTCAGTAAGGAAAGCCAGAAGATCACCAGTAGAGCGGCCTTGACGGAACCCATACTGGCGATCAGATAGAAGGTTGTGAAGTGATAGATGTTTAAAATCTTCCTGTTGAGGATAGATTCAAAAACTTTAGATAGGCAGGAAATTAAAGCAATAGGACGGTAGTTTGAGGGATTAGAACGGTCACCCTTTTTAGGAGCAGGTTGAATGTAGGCAAACTTCCAGCAAGAAGGAAAGGTAGATGTTGACAGACAGAGCTGAAAGAGTCTGACTAGGCAAGGTGCAAGCACGGAGGCACAGTTTCAGAGAACAATAGGAGGGACCCCATCAGGTCCATAAGCCTTCCGAGGGTTTAGGCCAGCGAGGGCATGTAAAACATCATTGCGAAGAATTTTAATAGGTGGCATGAAGTAGTCAGAGGGTGGAGGAGAGGGAGGAAAAGCCCAGAATCGTCCAAGGTAGTGTTTTTAGCAAAGGTTTGAGCAAAGACTTCGGCTTTAGAAATAGATGTGATAGCAGTGGTGCCATCTGGTTGAAGTAGAGGAGGGAAAGAAGAAGAAGCAAAGTTATTGGAGATATTTTTGGCTAGATGCCAGAAGTCACGAGGGGAGTTAGATCTTGAAAGGTTTTGACATTTTCTGTTAATGAAGGAGTTTTTGGCTAGTTGGAGAACAGACTTGGCATGGTTCCGGGCAGAAATATAAAGTGCATGAGATTCTGGTGATGGAAGGCTTAAGTACCTTTTTTGGGCCACCTCTCTATCATGTATAGCACGAGAACAAGCTGTGTTAAACCAAGGTTCCTATCTCCTTCCTAAACCTAAATTTTTAAGCTTGAACCCGTTATTTCTTGTTCTACCCTGGTTGCTGATCCTAAGAATTTTGCTTACATCTCCCTTGTTATAACTCTTATACCACTTAAAGACTTCTATCAGGTCCCCTCTTAACCTACGTCTCTCTAAAGAATGTAAATTTAACAGCTTCAACCTCGCCTCGTAAGGAGTACTCCTCATCCCCTGTATCCTTTTAGTCATTCTCCTCTGTACTGATTCTAATAGACCTATATCTTTCCTGTAATGTGGGGACCAGAACTACACCGCGTAGTCTAGATGAGGTCTGTCCAGCGCCAAGTATAACTTTAATATTACTTCCGGCCTTCTACTTTTAACACTCCTAAAAATTAATCCTAGTACCCTATTTGCCTTGTTTCTGGCTTCTATGCATTGTTTCCCTAGACGGAGTTCAGAGCTAACCATAACTCCTAAATCTTTCTCGTACCCTGTACCTACCAGAGTTTGGTTGTTTAATGTGTACCTATTGTGTGGGTTTCCTCTACCTACGCTAAGCACTTTGCATTTATTGATATCAAATTGCATTTGCCATCTATCCGTCCATTCATTCATTCTATCTAAGTCTGCCTGCAAGGCGATGGCATCGGATTCTGACCTAATTAATCTACCTATCTTTGTGTCATCCGCAAATTTAGTAACATCACTACTAATTCCACTATCCAAGTCATTGATATATATTAGAAATAACAATGGCCCTAATACTGATCCCTGTGGTACCCCACTAATTACATGACCCCACTCGGATTTCGAGCCGTTCATTACCACTCTCTGTCGCCTGTTACCAAGCCATGACCCTATCCAGCCTAACACCTTCCCATCTATCCCGTGTGCCCTAACCTTTCTCAGGAGCCTTTGATTGGGTACCTTGTCAAATGCTTTACTAAAGTCCAGATATAAGATATCACAACTATCACCATTATCTACTGTCTCGTACACCTTACTGTACATAAGAACATAAGAAATAAGGGAAGCTGCAAGGAGCGACCAGGCTTACACGTGGCAGTCCCTGTATGAAACACACCTACCTATTTCCATCTGCTGTCCCCATCCATAAACTTGTCTAATCTTCTCTTAAAGCTCTATAGTGTCCTAGCACTAACTACATGATTACTGAGTCCGTTCCACTCATCTACCACTCTATTTGAGAACCAATTTTTTCCTATCTCCTTCCTAAACCTAAATTTTTCAAGCTTGAACCCGTTATTTCTTGTTCTACCCTGGTTGCTGATCCTAAGAATTTTGCTTGCATCTCCCTTGTTATAACCCTTATACCACCTAAAGACTTCTATCAGGTCCCCTCTTAACCTACGTCTCTCTAAAGAATGTAAATTTAACAGCTTCAACCTCGCCTCGTAAGGAATACTCCTCATCCCCTGTATCCTTTTAGTCATTCTCCTCTGTACTGATTTTAATAGACCTATATCTTTCCTGTAATGTGGGGACCAGAACTGCACCGCGTAGTCTAGATGAGGTCTGACCAGCGCTAAGTATAAATTTAATATTACTCCCGGCCTTCTACTTTTAACACTCCTAAAAATGAATCCTAGTACCCTATTTGCCTTGTTTCTCTGGCTTCTATGCATTGTTTCCCTAGACGGAGTTCAAAGCTAACTATAACTCCTAAATCTTTCTCGTACCCTGTACCTACCAGAGTTTGGTTGTCTAATGTGTACCTATTGTGTGGGTTTCCTCTACCTACGCTAAGCACTTTGCATTTATTGATATTAAATTGCATTTGCCATCTATCCGTTCATTCATTCATTCTATTTAAGTCTGCCTGCAAGGCGATGGCATCCGATTCTGACCTAATTAATCTACCTATCTTTGTGTCATCCGCAAATTTAGTAACATCACTACTAATTCCACTATCCAAGTCATTGATATACATTAGAAATAACAATGGCTCTAATACTGATCCCTGTGGCACCCCACTAATTACATGACCCCACTCGGATTTCGAGCCGTTTATTACCACTCTCTGTCGCCTGTCACTAAGCCATGACCCTATCCAGCCTAACACCTTCCCATCTATCCCGTGTGCCCTAACCTTTCTCAGGAGCCTTTGATGGGGTACCTTGTCAAATGCTTTACTAAAGTCCAGATATAAGATATCATAACTATCACCATTATCTACTGCCTCGTACACCTTACTGTAAAATCTTAGCAAGTTTGTCAGGCAAGACTTCCCCTTCGTGAAGCCATGCTGTGACTGATTTATCAAGTTATGTTTGTCTAAATGTTCCCTAATGTTCCTCGCTATTATTGACTCTAACATTTTACCTACAACTGAAGTTAAGCTGACAGGTCTATAATTAGACGCTAAAGTTTTATCTCCTTTCTTAAAGATGGGTACTACATTAGCCTGCCTCCACATTACTGGTACCTCACCCGACTCCAGTGATTTCCTAAAGACAGAAACTAACGGCTCACTAATAATCTCTTTACATTCCTTAAGTACTCTGGGATATATTTCATCAGGTCCTGGTGACTTGAACTTTTTTAGCCTATCTATCTCCTGTTCCACTATCTCCCTAGTTATGGAAATATGTCAGCTTCTCATTCTCATCTGCTCTAAACACCTGTTCACTATCTGGCATATCCTGCATGTTTTCCTGGGTGAAGACAGTTAAAAAATAATCATTCAGAAGTTTACTAATCTCCTCCCCAGAACTAACCAGCCTCTCATCTGCTGTCTTTAATGGACCTACAGTATCCTTATTCTCCGTCCTATATACCTGATAAAATCCCTTGGGGTCCGTCTTCGCCTGGCTGGCTACCTTTAATTCATAATTGTCCTTAGCTTTCCTCGTTAACTTCCTGACTGTGCTAACTAATTAATTATATTGTGTCCTAATTGCATATACTCTGTATAGGACACAATAGACAGGTAAAATAAAACTATAGTGAATGATCGACACACGCACTGTGTTTACCTTTAAATGCAATTTACTCGTTTGTTTACTTTCGGCGCATGACCCCTTGTCGCAGCCACCTACTCAAATGATAATAATAATAATAATGATATTGATAATAATAATAATAATAATAATAATAATAATGATAATAATAATAATAATAATAATAATAATAATAGCAATAATAGCAATAATAATAAATTAATATTATTATTATATTATTATTACTATTATTATTATTATTATTATTATTATTATTATTATTATTATTGTTGTTGCGCCCACCCCTCACTCCGGACGGGCGTGTTATCCACACGGTTACGGGTCGAGAAACTAGAGCACCGGGACCTCAAATAAATCACACTGAACGCCGGGACAAAGCACACACACACACGAGGCCAGGGCACAAGGGAAAACACGGGCACTATTTCCTAGGTTTATTGACAAATCCTCAGCAAGTACACTGCTTTACAAGTTCACAGGGGCACCACAAGTCTCCCAGGCCATGACAGGCACTTAACAGAGCACTCAACAGGCAGGGAAACACTTCCAAAACAGGCAGGCACACACTTCTCCGCTCTCTGACTTCCCGCCTCTCCCAGTGCTGCCACCCGCACCCATACCCCTGGTGTAACACTATCCCCCCACTTCAAGGCAGGCGACCCGGCTGTCCTGACACGCACACACACAAGAAAATAAGTGGAAATAAATAAATGAAATACACAAAGAAAATTAATCCTCAGGAACATCACAAAAGTCTCTCATCCACCCTGGTCTACGCCTCTGCCGCCGAGGTGGTGTAGACGTGGGCTGCGGCGAGTCAGCAACGCCACCCAGTGGGGCGTCAAAATCCCCAAGTTCAGGGTCAAGGTCACCACTGTCACTCGCCGCGCTGCCTGCTCCACGCTCATTCCCGTCTCGGGCAGCCCCTCTCATGTCCTCGTCGCTGCTGCTGGGGCTTACGTCCTCGTCTTCCCCGCTATGGCCCCAGGAGTAGCGGCCCGGACCGCGGTATCGCCACAGCCGGTCCACGTGGACAACAGACGGTCGCTTCTGTCCCCGGCGAATGCGATACGTGACGTCAGAGAGGACTGCTTCCACCGTGTATGGCCCCTCCCAGGAGCTCTGGAGCTTCGGCGAGAGCCCTCGCTTGTGGCGGGGGTTATACGGCCACACTCGGTCACCCACGGCGTACCTCACGTTCCTCATGCGGCGATCATACGTCTCCTTCATAGCCTGGCCCGCCACCTTGAGCTTGCCTCGAGCCCGTCGATGTTACAGGTGTAACTGTAGTGCTGCTGCATACCCAGAGGTGACGGTAGGCAACCTTACGTCAGGAGGCCGTCCTGTGGCCAGGTACACTGGCAGCCTGAACTTCACCACTGTCACCTTCTCAGGGTCGGTGCGCACTCCGTCTCAACCGACGACATGCCCCAGGAACGGCACCTCGTGCTGAAAGAGAGAGCAATTCTTGGGGCTGAGCTTGAGGTTGGCTTTCCTCAGCCGCTACAGAACCTCCTCCAGCCGCTCCAGCTCCTCCTCGAAGGTGCTCCTGAAGACGATGACGTCATCGATATACACGAGTTCCGTCTTCCACTGCAGGCCGTCTAACATCCTCTCCATCAGACGCTCGAAACAACTAGGGGCATTGCAGAGACCGAAGAGCATGATGTTGAACTGCAACAAGCCCTGACCGAAGGAGAAAGCAGTCTTGGGCTTGTCCTCCTTTGCCATCTCCACCTGGTGGTAACCCCACTTCAGGTCAAGTGTGGAGAACCACCTGGCCCCCACCAGCGCGTCGAGCGTGTCATCAATCCTTGGCAGGGGGTAAGAGTCCTTGGCAGTCACGTCATTCAGCGTCCGGTAGTCCACACAGAAGTGCTGCGTGCCATCCTTCTTCTTAACCAGGATTACCGCTGATGACCGCGGACTGTCCGACCGCTCAATCACCCCCTGCGCTACCAGCTCGTTGACGGTGCGCTTCTCCTCTCGCCTGGCTGGTGCGATACGTCGGGGCGGGCTCTTGATGGGCGCACTACTTCCCGTGTTGATTCTGTGCTTCACCAACCCCGTGCAGCCCAGGTCCATGTCAATTGCTAAAGACTTCCGCGTACTGAGCTAAGGTGTGGCGCACCTTCTCCGTCTGCGCCTCCGTCAGATTAGCGGCACTCCGGTGAGCCAAATCCTCCAGGAAGTCGGGCAGCGGCCTCACAGCAGCCACCTCTGCGCTCCCCGACGTCTCCTCAGGGCGCTCCACTTCCTCACAAGTGCCCAGCTTGGCCCCAGCGGGCACCTTCCGAGCCTCATCGGAGAGGTTAGCTACCAACACCGTATCTAACTCTTCTCCCGCTTGAAAGAGGCTCCGCCCGACTGCCACGCCGTCAGCCAGTCGCAGGTTTTCTGTGGGCTCCACCATGCCTTCCGATCCACGCAACGCTCTGGTCAGTCGACACCGGACTCTGGCCTCCGTCCTAAGGGCAAGGTGCACTCTCTCAGCCACAACTACCTCCGCACAACCGACCTCCGGAAGCAAGGGCACTTCTTGGCCACGCACCCTCAATCATTTCCGTCCAAGGTCGACACGAGCCTTGCTCTGCGTCAGGTAGTCGAGTCCCAGCAGACATGGTTCGTCCAAGTCGGCGACGTACACCGGTAGCCGCTCCATAGCGCTGCCCACGCCGATACGAACATCCACTGAGCCCTTGAGCTACACACAGTGCCCCGTCACGCCACACAGCCTCTGTGGCGCGTCTGGGACTCAAGTGGCGGCCAGCATGTCAGGCCGCACCAAAGTCTTCTCAGCCCCGGTGTCCACTGTCAGGCGGCATGGGTTCCCGTCCACTGAGCCCTCCACCTGCATCGCGCCGGTTGTCCGGCGGCAGCTTACACAAGGTGGGGCCCGGGGACTGAGGACGGCTGGGGTTCGGCCCCCTTCTCCAGCCTGTCCGAGTTTCCCGCCTGCACCAATTCCTTTGGCTTGGGGCAGACACTGGATCGGTGGCCAGACTTGCCGCAGTCCTTGCAGCAAGGCTGAAAGGCATCAGAACCCAGCCGGTCGAGAGAACGCGTCCTTCGTTCCCTCGGACACCGACTGCGTCTGTGGCCCTTCTCGCCACAGCCACAACATGAGTCACGAAAACCGACTGGGCTTGCCTTCCTCGACGGTGACTTCTTCTCCACCTTCGCCTTCCAGCCTCGTAGGTCACGGCGGGGTTGGGCGGCCGCCCCTTGGCCGCTAGTCGTCTTCAGGAAGGCCTCAAATTCCAAGGCCCTCGCCAACGCCAGCTGCAGGTCCCCAGGGTGCGCCTGCTTGACGTAGATTTGAAGCTGCTGGTCGTCTAAGACGTCAATGAAGGAATCTCGGGCCAGCACCACAATCATTTCTTCCGGGGCCGCGGGATACGACCTTCTTACCAACTCCTCCACATCCTGCGCCAACTGGGAGAGCGTCTCGCCCCACTCCCGAGTCCTCTTCTTCAGGCGAGCCCGGTACCTCGGCCTGGTGATGGTGCCCGAAGCGGCGACGAAGGGCCTCTGCCACACTTCCATAACAGGCGCGGTGGGACAAGGCACACACACACACGAATCCGGGGCACAAGGGAAAACACAGGCACTATTTCCTAGGTTTATTGACAAATCCTCCGCAAGTACACTGCCTTATAAGTTCACAGGGGCACCACAAGTCTCCCAGACCACGACAGGCACTCAATAGGGCACTCAACAGGCAGGGAAACACTTCCAAAACAGGCAGGCACACGCTTCTCCGCTCTCTCTGCCTTCCCGCCTGTCCCAGTGCTGCCACCTCCACAGTGCTGCCACCCGCACCCATACCCCTGGTGTAACTATTATTACTATTATTATTATTACTATTACTATTATTATTATTATAATTATTATTATTATTATTATTATTATTATTATTATTATTATTATTTATTATTATTATTATTATTATTATTATTATTATTATTATTATTATTTATTATTATTTATTATTATCATTATATATTATTATTATTATTATTGTTATTATTATTATTATTGTTTTATCATTTATTATTATTATTATTATTATTATTATTATTATTATTATTTATTATTATTATTATATTATTATCACATGCTCGTACACACACACACACACACACACACACAACGCCTAAGTTATATTCCATATATTAATTGCTTTTGTGAACTTTTTTTTTTATTATTGTTTCCATGTTTATTTCCAGGTTCCGAGGCATATGTGACTCCACCTTATACGATGACAACTTCGTGATGACGGGAACAAGGAATGGAAAGCCTTACTTCAGAGGATACTACCGTTCCCATATTTACTACACTGATCGTCGCACTTGGCGTCTGGAGAACATTATGGTGAGATGATTACATCACCTATCTATCTATATATCTATATATTTATATCTATCAATCTTTATATCTATCTAACAATCTATCCGTCTATCTTTCTATCTATCTATCTATCTATCTGATTATCTATCTATCAATCAATCTATCTATCTCTCTATATATACATGATAGAGAGGTGGCCCACAAAGGGTACTTAAGCTTTTTATCACCATAATCTCATGCACTTTATATTTTTGCCCGGAACCATGCCAAGTCTGTTCTCCAACTAGCCAATAACTCCTTCATTAATATAAAAAAAACTCAAAATCTCTCAAGATCTGACTCCCCTCGTGACTTCTGGCATCTAGCCAAAAATATCTCTCAACAACTTTGCTTCTTCTTCTTTCCCTCCTTTATTTCAACCAGATTGCACCACTGCTATGACATCTATCTCTAAAGCTGAACTTTTCGCTCAAACCTTTGCTAAAAACTCTACCTTGGACGATTCAGGGCCTCCCTGTCCTCCACCCCATGACTACTTCATGCTACCTATTAAATTTCTTCATAATGATGTTTTCCATGCCCTTGTTGGCCTAAGCCCTCTGAAGGTTTATGGACCTGATGGGGTCCCTTCTACTGTTGTCTGAAACTGTGCCACCGTGCTTGAACCTTGCCTAGTCAAACTCTTTCAACTGTCTGTCATCATTTACCTTTCCTTCTTGCTGGAAGTTTGCCTCTCTCTCTCTCTCTCTCTCTCTCTCTCTCTCTCTCTCTTGAGAGAGAGAGAGAGAGAGAGAGAGAGAGAGAGAGAGAGAGAAAATCGAATTAGTTAAACCTCTGACTTTATTGTTCACTGAATCCCTGCAGTCCGGTACAGTGCCTGATGAGTGGAAGCTCGCTAACGTAACTCCGATTAAAAAAAAAAAAAAAAAATACAGTAAATCTTTACCTTACAATTACCGGCCAATTAGCTTATATAACACCCCCTTATTAACCTATAGGAGACAAGCCTGTTAATCACTTAGAAGGAAATAAACTACTTGAAATACTCAACACGGCTTCCGAAGCAAACGCTCTTGTTTGACGAAGCTCTACGATATTCTGAACCAGTATGACGAATGTAAAGCGGTAGATATAATATACATCGATTTTCAAAAGGCCTTCGACAAAGTCCCCCACAAACGTTTACTGATTAAACTAAAATCACACGGTATCCAAGGCGACGTGTTGAGATGGGTAGAAAACTGGCTAAACAACCGTAAACAAAGGGCAGTAATAAATGGAGAAGCATCCAACTGGACTAACGTAACCAGCGGGGTGACACAAGGATCAGTCTTAGGACCTGTACTCTTCCTTCAATATATAAACGACAAAGATGAGGGTGTTACCGTTATAATATCAAAATTTGCCGATGACACCAAAATAGCTGATTCCGTAGTCTCTAACGAATATGTATTAGAAATACGGAATAATCTAGATAAATTGCCAGAGTGAAGGCAAACCTGGCAAATGACTTTTGATGTTAATAAGTGTCAAGTGTTTCACATAGGATATCGAAACGAGAAAGCAAAGTATATTTTAAAACGGTACCCAACTTGAAAGTGTTGACAGCAGAATTGATTTAGGAGTAGCAATATCGAGTAGCTTAAAACAAACACAAGTCGTAAAGAAAGCAACCAAAATAATTGGCTCAATCGGCAGATCATTTGAATATAAATCTAAGGATATAATCCTCACTTTGTATAACCCCTTAATCCATTCCTTTTTGGAATATTGCGTTCAAGCATGGTGCCCCTATTACCAAAAAGACATTGATAAGTTAGAACGAGTTCAGCGCAGAATAACAAAAATTATTATTATAATTTTTTCCTTATGTAGGAGGAACACTGGCCAATGGCAACAAAAATCCAATCAATAAAAAAAAAAGCCCACCGTGATGCCAGTCCCACAAAAGGGTCTAAAACAGTAGTCATAAATTGAAGGATAACTGTCTTGAAACCTCCCTCTTCAAGGAATTTAAGTCATAGAAAGGTGGAAATACAGAAGCAGGCAGGGTGTTCCAGAGTTTACCAGAAAAAGGGATGAATGACTGAGAATACTGGTTAACTCTTGCATAATAGAGGTGGGCAGAATAGGGATGAGAGAAAGAAAAAAGTGTTGTGCAGCGAGGAGGGGAGGCATGCAGTTAGCAAGATCAGAAGAGCAGTTAACATGAAAGTAGCGGTAGAAGACATCTAAAAGATACAACATTGCGGCGATGAGAGAGAGGCTGAAGACAGTCAGTTAGAGAAGAGGAGTTGATAAGACGAAAAGCTTTTGATTCCACCCTGTCTAGAAGAGCAGTATGAGTGGAACCCCCCCAGACATGTGAAGCATATTCCATACATGGACGGATAAAGCCCTTGTACAGAGTTAGCAGCTGTGGGGGTGAGAAAAACTGGCGGAGACGTCTCAGAACACCTAACTTCATAACAGCTGTTTTAGCTAGAGATGAAATGTGAAGTTTCCAGTTCAGATTATAAGTAAAGGGAAGACCGAAGATGATCATTGTAGAAGAGGGGGGCAGTTGAGTGTCATTGAAGAAGAGGGGATAGTTGTCTGGAAGGTTGCGTCGAGTTGATAGAAAGGGGAAATTGAATTTTTGAGGCATTAAACAATACCAAGTTTGCTCTGTTCCAGTCAGAAATTTTTGAAATATCAGCAGTCACGCGTTCTGTGGCTTCCCTGCGTGAAATGTTTACTTCCTGAAGGGTTGGACGTCTATGAAAAGACATGGAAAAGTACAGGGTGGTATCATCAGCATAGGAGTGGATAGGACAAGAAGTTTGGTTTAGAAGGTCATTGATGAATAATAAGAAGAGAGTGGGTGACAGGACAGATCCATGAGGAACACCACTGTTAATAGATTTAGGAAAAGAACAGTGACCGTCTACCACAGCAGCAATAGAACGGCCAGAAAGGAAACTTGAGATTAAGAGATTATGTTACAGAGAGAAGAATAGAAGCCGTAGGAGGGTAGTTTGGAAATCAAAGCTTTGTGCCAGACTCTATCAAAAGCTTTTGAAATGTCCAAGGTAACAGCAAAAGTTTCACCAAAATTTCTAAAAGAGCGTGACCAAGACTCAGTAAGGAAAGCCAGAAGATCACTAGTAGAGCGGCCTTGAAGGAACATATACTGGCGATCAGATAGAAGGTTGTGAAGTGATAATTGTTTAAGAATCTTCCTTTTGAGGATAAATTTAAAAACTTTAGATAGGCAGGAAGTTAAAGCAATAGGACGGTAGTTTGAGGGATCAGAATGGTCACCCTTTTTAGGAACAGGCTGAATGTAGGCAAACTTCCAGCAAGAAGTAAAGGTAGATGTTGATATACAGAACTGAAAGAGTTTGACTAGGCAAGGTGTAAGCACGGAGGCATAGTTTCAGAGAACAATAGAGGGACCCCATCAGGTCCATAAGCCTTTCGAGGGTTTAGGCCAGCGAGAGCATGGAAAACATCATTACGGAGAATTTTAATAGGTAGCATGAAGTAGTCAGAGGGTGGAGGAGAGGGAGGAACAAGCCCAGAATCGTCCAAGGTAAAGTTTTTAGCAAAGGTTTGAGCGAAGAGTTCATTCAGCTTTAGAAATAGATGTGATAGCAGTGGTGCCATATGGTTGAAATAAACAAGGGAAAGAGGAAGAACCATAGTTATTGGAGATATTTTTGATTAGATGCCTTAAGTCACGAGGGGAGTTAGATTTTGAAAGATTTTGACACTTTTTGTTAAGAAAAAGTTGAGGGGCGTGTCAAGACACTTAAGGTCGTCGTCAGAAGGGCAGTCCGATCTGGGAACATTTGTGGTCCCCTCCCCAGATGGGGATCCCGAGACTGATGAAGGAGTCGCCATGAATTTTGAAATTTTGAGCGACGGTTGTGTGTGTTATTAGGTGCTTGTAGTTTTGTGTGGAGGAAGTGAGTTGTCTTTAGAGGGCAGGCTGTGACTGCCCCCTTGTGTTGTGAGACACAAAGGGAAACGTTCCTTGAGGTCACAGCTAGATCTAATGATAAGTTCACAGCACCCCCTCATCCAGTGCCTTAGACCTCACTGGGAGTAATTAGACCTCACTTGGGGTATACGAAGACTAAGAAAAAAAAAAAACATACGAAAAGCGTCTTAAAGAAAATCTGTTTTCGTTAAAACAAAGAAGACTAAGAGGCGACTTAATACTGGTCTTTAAAACCATAAAAAGCATTGATAACATTGACTGCAATAAATATTTCACGATAGATTTTTAAAATTAAACGCGAGGAAACGTTCGGAAAATTGTTGGGAAATCCTTCAACTCACATGAATCTTTTTTTTGTTTTTTTGTTCCATCGTATAGTCAATCTATGGAATGGGCTTCCTTGAGAAGTGATAGACTGCAGCACCGTACAGACTTTTAAAACGCCGCCTTAACAAATGTTTTGCCTCTAATCCCCGAATAACAGCGTTTGTTTGTGAGATTGACTTCCTTGCCTTCAGGAAATGGGGCACCTCATTTCATCTATTTTCTCCCTTTGGGTTTTTTCTTCTCTAACCCCGTAAGGTATTTCTTTCCGACTTCATTTCCTGTACGGCTTATGCCGGAGGGAGTGGAGGCTGGGGGGAGAGAGTTTTATGCTTTGCTGTATTTTTCTTCTACTATCACCCTAGTATCAGATCATCTAGAAATAGATGCTATCACATCTATTTCTAAAGCTGAACACTTTGCTCAAACCTTTGCTAAAAACTCTACCTTGGACGATTCTGGGCTTGTTCCTCCCTCTCCTCCACCCTCTGACTACTTCATACCACCTATTAAAATTCTTCGCAATGATGTTTTCCATACCCTCGCTGGCCTAAACCCTCGGAAGGCTTATGGACCTGATGGGGTCCCTCCTATTGTTCTCCGAAACTGTGCCTCCGTGCTTGCACCTTGCCTAGTCAAACTCTTTCAGCTCTGTCTGTCAACATCTACCTTTCCTTCTTGCTGGAAGTTTGCCTACATTCAACCTGTTCCTAAAAAGGGTGACCGTTCTAATCCCTCAAACTACCGTCCTATTGCTTTAATTTCCTGCCTATCTAAAGTTTTTGAATCTATCCTCAACAGGAAGATTCTTAACATCTATCACTTCACAACCTTCTATCTGATCGCCAGTATGGGTTCCGTCAAGGCCGCTCTACTGGTGATCTTCTGGCTTTCCTTACTGAGTCTTGGTCATCCTCTTTTAGAGATTTTGGTGAAACTTTTGCTGTTGCCTTGGACATATCAAAAGCTTTTGATAGAGTCTGGCACAAAGCTTTGATTTCCAAACTACCCTCCTACGGTTTCTATCCTTCTCTCTGTAACTTCATCCCAAGTTTCCTTTCTGA
>NC_087191.1:1935000-1952500 GCF_035594125.1 Scylla paramamosain
ATATATATATATATATATATATATATATATATATATATATATATATATATATATATATGAAAGCATAAACAAAAAATTCTTTAGTGCTTCTTCCAGCACTGAGAATGTAATAAGTGTGCCAACTAGCCCCGGTCTCCCTTACGTAGAATAAGAGATAATACGATAAATAAATAAATATGTATATCTCAAGAATGTAATAAATGTAACTGGGGAAAATGTGGACAAGGGCCAAAGAGATAAAGATGATAGAAGTGGGAAGCAGGTTGATGTGGGAAGGACAGTAAAGGAGGAGACTTCAAAAGGGAATACTATTCCTTTAGTACTTTCTCTAAATTTTCACACACTCTTCACTCTTCTTGTTTATATACATATATATATATATATATATATATATATATATATATATATATATATATATATATATATATATATATATATATATATATATATATATATATATATATATATATATATATATATATATATATATATTTCTTCATCCTTCTTCCACTTACTTACCCCAAGTATATAATTATGTAGTCTCCTTCCTTCGTTACGAAATCCTTTCTTCCCTCTATCATACAATACGTCCCTTCCTCTCCCTGTCGCTTTCTTCTCCCTTCCTCTTTCGTGTTGTCTCAAACATTCCTACCTTATCTGTCCAAGATATAGGAAAAATGGAGTGGTACCTCGGTCTCCCCCCCCCTCTCTCTCTCTCTCTCTCTCTCTCTCTCTCTCTCTCTCTCTCTCTCTCTCTCTCTCTCTCTTCTCTCTCCGCGTTTCTCTGGCGCTGAGGCGGAGGCGGAGCGGGAGTTAAAGGCCCGGTTCATTCCAGTCCGTTTGTACGGCTTCCGTCTCCCGTCGCCGTTCAATAATGACGTCACAAAAACGGAATCCGTACCGAACAGAAGTTGGCCGCCGTCTCCGTATATGTCTTTGTCAACTTGGCCGCGCGGAGAAGAAACCTCCTCAACAAAGAATTTGTATACTTCTTGCCACCTTGCTGCTTACAGCTGACGAAGAGAGGCCAGTGAAGTGGAGAGTGTCATTTATTGCACAGTAAAAACATATAAGTAACTACACGCTAGTGATTCCTACAAGGCACGATGGGAGCAGTAGTGTTTGCTGTATCAATGCACGGTGTGGCGGAGAGGAAGGCTATACTTGTATTTTCTTGCTGTCTGGTTGTCAGTTATTAATACACTGTCATTACCGTAGTTGCTGAGTGAAGCTTGTGGCGTTTCTGCATGTTGTTAGGCTGAAACCTGTCCAGTTCATCCATGTGCTTGTGTTAACATGCTTTGTGGTGATTCGGCACATCACGCTGGGACCCCAGTCACTCCTCTTTTTCTACGAGGTGTAGAAATGTTTAATTTACAAAATATCATTATTACATTACAAATCTGTAATTCAATAACGTTTTTTCATGTACTTGAATATCATAGCAAGAACATTTGAAATATCAGCACGTGCAGCACTACCTGTCTCTTACAAAGTTAAACTTCGTTCATCTCTTTCGCTCGACGGCGTCCGTTTCAAGCGGAGGTAGAAACGCAGTCTCCCATTACAGCCTCCCATTACCATTACAACCTCCCAACGCAGCCTCCCATTACAGTCGCTCGAATAGAAACGGTGGTGATGTCATTGTTGGACGGTGTACGGAAACGGAATCCATAAAAATGGAGTATTTTAAACCTGGTCTTAGTTATCTGAAAATGCGGATGCGAATATTGATGTGGATATTTTGTTGTTTCAAAACGCGAATGCGGAGAGTAATGCTAATAGTGTTCTCACTGTTGATGCTCGCGGATACAGATGCCAATGCTGATGTGAATATCAATACATCACTAATACAAGCGCACGTACACGCACGCGCACATACGTATTTATTTATTCATTTTATTTATTTATTTATTTTTTTTTATGTAAGAAGACCATTGGCAAAAAAAAAAAAAAATGAACTAATAAAAGGCTCGATTGAGTATCACTTCCCAAAGCAATGCCAAATATAGAAATCAAATAACAGAAGATAAGTATCTTGAAATTTCCCTCTATTTGTATACCGTGAATTATTGACATCTTTTCTTCAGGTCTTTCGTGGAAATTGATGCAATAAACAACAAGTTCGAAGTTGAGATAGTCATTCGTATGTTGTGGAAAGACGAGCGGATCAGGTTTAAACATCTGCGTCGCGACCGCCAACTCAACATCATTCTGCCATCTGAGGTAACTTATCAGAAATAAGTCTCTCTCTCTCTCTCTCTCTCTCTCTCTCTCTCTTACTAATACATAATTTACTATTTTTTGGGAGTTTTATAGGTTAAAGGAGCCATTTTGGGTATCCTCTTTCCTAAAACTCCCCTTACTGCCTAATTTACAGATTAATAATAACATAAAATAACAATTCCCTTATACTAACTGAACGCAGAGTCACTGTCACTCTAGAGGCCGAACCACTACTATGAGTCAACGTCATTGTCTCCTATTTCAGTGAACCACTGATTCACTAGCACCTAAAATTTCTGGCCTCCTAAAACTATAACACTTATGTCGTCTAGTCACTTGTCTGAGGCCAGATATTTGTTTTACCAATGTACTACATAATTTCGAGTGAATTGTCTTTGGTGGTGGGTGGATTGCGATCGTGGATTAGCACGAGCCGAGAGTGCCGCGGAGACGGCTCTACAGTAATGAGCACCTCAGCACGGTGTGGTGGCTACAGAAGTCCATGCAAGTGGATTGTCCGTTGTATCTTGTAGAGAATGGTGAGGCTTTGCCACGTCCCTGTGGTGTTGCAGGCTGTTTAACAAAAACAAAAATTATTGACAATTATGACATGATATATATATATATATATATATATATATATATATATATATATATATATATATATATATATATATATATATATATATATATATATATATATATATATATATATATATATATATATATATATATATATATATATATATATATATATATATATATATATACCTCGACCATATATATGTTAGTGTTTGTTATGATTGTTTTCTTCCTAGACGTGATTGTCGATCCTTTCACAACTGTTGAAATTATTGTTAGAGTATTTCCCTTGTCTATAAGTGGGTAAAACAGATTGGTGGCCTCCATTAGTGTAACCTGGTGTTACGATCGTTGTTAAGAAGGGTGCATGAGTCGAGAGTGATCTTGTAACCCATGTTAAGCCCTGCACCCGGTCACATAGTGGGTGATTAGGGGGAAGTTAGTCCAGGAGTGGCAGCTTTGTGAAGGGACTGGGAGGTGTGGTCGTAACAGAAATTGGCGACTTCGCTAGAATCCCTGGGTTTCGTCGCCACGTGGGGGATACAGTTTGTTTATTCCGTTGTCTTGTGTGTGCCTACATTTAGTGTAAGCCATGGAGGGCAAGGTAGGTAGCACGGGTTACTCGCGACCTGAGTCCCCTGCCTCTACTGAAAGCGGCAGCGTAGACTTAAACCAATTCGGTGTGAGGGCACCTAGTCCCACCCATAGCGTCCACAGACGTGTTTAGCCCTGCCCATAGCGTTGGTGGCTTCTCCCAGACCGAAGGCATGTCTGAGGAGATGAAATTTAAATTGGAAATGAAGAGGCTTGATCTTGATGCCGACAGACAGAGAGATAGAGAGAGAGAGAGAGAGAGAGAGAGAGAGAGAGAGAGAGAGAGAGAGAGAGAGAGAGAGAGAGAGAGAGTGAGAGAATTGAGGAGAATGGAGCTTGAGGCAGAGAAGGATGCCAGAGAGGCAGACAGGGAAGGAGGATTAAGAAGGCTTTAATTGGAAGCTAAAGAAAGGAGATTGAAGACTGGGGAAGCTAGATAAGTAAGGAGTCTTGAGGCCGAGGAGAAGACCAGATTACTTGAGGCCGGGGAGAAGACGAGATTACTTAAGCAAGAGAAAGAGCTGAGGCTTCTTGAAACAGAAAAGGAGAAGGCGAGGATGTATGAAAAGAAATGAAGATCCTTTAGGCTGAAAGAGAAAAGAAAAAAAGCTGAGAATAGGATGTTTTGAATTGGAGGAGACTAGGATTGAAGTTTATTCACCTTATGGCTTTAGGGGAGGAGGAGTGAAGGAGGATAACGTATAAAGCCAGATGGTGAGGAGTTTTAAATTGATACCAGAGTTTGATCAGAAAAAAAGGTAACCGAGTGGTTTGGGAGATTTAAGAAGAAAGCTTCAGAATTTGACTGGCCTCAGGAGAGGTGCGTTGGCCTTGTGGCCAATATGTTGAAAGGCAAGGCTCTTGAAGTCTATGATAAGATGTCAGTGGAGGCTTTAGAGGATTATGAGGAATTTAAGGTTGAAATCCTGAGGGCTTATGAGCTGCGGTCGAAGGCGTACAGGCTGTAGTTCAGTGGAGGAAAGAAGAGGCCCAGTGACTCTTATCTTGAGTGTGCTCGCTTCTTGGAGGAGTCGCTCGAGAAATGGATTGTTAGCGAACAGGCCACCTCTTACCGTGAGTTAAAGGAACTCATGGTAATGGAACAGTTTACTGATATGACCGAGAAGGAGTTTGTGCTGCTGCTCAGGGAGAAGAGGTTTAAGACCTTGAAGGAGGTAGTGACGTTTTGGCGCACTGGCCTGTGCCACGGTTGACTGGTGGCACGGCTGGCGGGCCCAATGAAGTTACATAAGAACATAAGAACATAGGAAATAAGGGAAGCTGCAAGAAGCCACCAGGCTTAAACGTGGCAGTCCTTGTATGAAATATACCAACCTATTTCCACTTATCATCCCCATCCATAAACCCGTCTAATCTTCTCTTAAAGCTACTTAAAGCTTAAAGTCTTAGCACTAACAGCATGATTACTGAGACCGTTCCATTCATCTGCCACTCTATTTGAGAACCAGTTTCTTCCTATCTCTTTCTTAAACATTTTTTTTTTTCAAGCTTGAACCCGTTATTTCTTGTTCTGTCATGGCTGCTTACGTCCCCCTTGTTATAACCCTTATAGACTGCTATCAGGTCCCCTCTTAACCTGCACCTCTCTTAAGAATGTAAATATAAAGGCTTCAATTTCGCCTCCTAAGGAATACTCCTCATCCCCTGTATCTTTTTAGTCATTCTCCTTTGTACTGATTCTATTAGACCTGTATCTTTCCTGTAATGTGGGGACCAGAGCTGCTCAGCGTAGTCCACATGAGATCTAACCAGCGCCAAATGTAGCTTTAATATTACTTCGGCTCTTTTGCTTTTAACACTCCTAAAAATTTATCCTAATACCCTATTTGCCCTGCTTCTGGCCTCTGTGCATTGCTTTCCTAGACGGAGTTCAGAGCTAACTATAACTCCCAATTCTTTTTCGTACCCTGAATCTACCAGTTTCGTTATTTATTGTGTGGGGTTTCCTCTACCTACGCTTAGCACTTTGCACTTGTTGATATTAAACTGCATTTGACATCTGTCCGTCCATTCATTTATCCTATCTAAATCTTCCTGCAAGGCGATAGCATCCGATTTTGACGTAATTAATCTACTTATCTTTGTGTCATCCGCAAATTTACTAACATTACTACTAATTCCTCTATCCAAGTCATTGATATGTACTGAAAACAACAATGGCCGTAATACTGATCCCTGTGCACCCCACTAAGTACATGGCCCCACTCGGATTTAGAGCCGTTTATTACAACTCTGTCGCCTGTCGCTTTGCCATGACCTTATCCAACCTAACACCTTCCCATCTATCCCGTGCGCCCTAATCTTTCTCAGGAGCCTCAGATGGGGTACCTTGTCAAACGCTTTACTAAAGTCTTTTATCTACTACCTCGTACACTTTACTGTAAAAATTTAACAATTTTGTCAGGCAAGACTTCCCCTTCATGAAACTATGCTGTGACTAATTTATGAAGTTATGTTTGTCCAAATGCTCCTAATATTCTTCGCTATTATTGACTCCGCTATTTTACCTACAACAGAAGCTGACAGGTCTATAATTAGACGTTAAAGTTTTCTCTCCTATCTTAAAGATGGGTACTACATTAGCTTGCCTCCACATTACTGGTACCTCACCTAACTCAAGTGATTTACTAAAGACAGAAACTAACGGTTCACTAAAAACCTCTTTGCATTCCTTAAATACTATGGGATATATTTCATCTGGTCCTGGTGTCTTGAACTTTTTTAGCCTATCTATCTATCGACTGCAATAAGGTAGGGCCACCACTAGAAGCGCGCAGTGTTGGTCTTGATGCCACAGTGGAAGCAAGGTACCCAGAGGCCTGTCCCGCTTCTGGCAAATGTTTTGACGAGTCAGAGTCGGACTCCCTGGGGGGGGGGGAGACAACCCCTACCAGGCGTGTCCCTCAGGTGGCGGATGAGGGAACCCCTTATAAAAGGGCTGCTCCGAATATCAAATAAGGAGCCGTGGACCAAACAGAAGCCAGGATAGGCCCAGCAAGCCACTGGTGGATTACAAGTGCTTACGAAACGCAAGATGATGATACCGGACGGACCTCTCAGTTGATAACCCGCTAGTTCCAGGACATGCTTCAGGACTATCAGAGAAAAATAAGAATAAGAAGAACAAATTAAAAATTGGAACTTCATACGTTGCCACTATCAGAGGAAAGGAGGAGGAAATCATAGAGATAATGAAAGACAGAAACTTAGAATTGATTGGACTATGTGAGACAAGAGTAAAAGGAGAAAGACGCAAGGTACTGCATGATGATTATCACTTAATTCATAAAGGATGTGATGAGGGTAGACACGGTGTTGCGTATATCCTGTCACCTCAGCTGGCTAAGAGAGTGGATAGTATTGTGTATAAAAGTGAAAGGATCATTGTACTAACATTGAAATTATGCCCATTGAGAGTCTCATTAATACAGATCTATGCCCCCCAACAAGGGAGGCCACAAGTTGAGAAGGGTGAATTTTATGAAAACTTGCAAGACATTTTAGAAAATGTTAAATACACTGATAATATAATTCTAATGGGGGGATTGGAATGGACATGTTGGCATAGACAGAACAGGATTAGAAAGTGTATTAGGTGGATATGGAATTGGTGATAGAAATGAAGAAGGTAACAGAATTTTGGAATTTTGTACTATAAATAACTTATCTATAATGAGCACATATCATAATCATAGAGACTCACACAAATGGACATGGTACAGGTGGAGTAGAGAGGAGCAGAGGTATACTGAGTACTCTATGATCAACCTTTTTATTACTAACAATAAGAATTTGTTTTGTGATGTTAAGACTGTTCCATCAGTGTCAGCAGATGCAGACCATAGATTGGTTCTCGCAAAAGTAAAAATAAAGAAACACAAGGAAGGAGCAAAACGTGGTAGACTAAAGTAAAAAATTGAAAAACTGAAATACCCAGAATGCCGTATGAAATTTTGCACGAAGATAACAGAAACAGCACAGAGTGTATTAGAAAATGACGTAAATAATAATATAGAGGGCCTCTGGGAAGTGTTCAAAACCCAAATTTATAGTATTAGCTGTGAAACCCTTGGTTTAAAGAAAATGAAAACAACAAAAAAGAAAATCACCCCATGGTGGAGTAACGAGGTGAGAACACCTGTAAAGGAGAAGATGAAAAGTTTCAGAAGGTGGATGAAGACAAGGAACGTTCTTGATCGAGAAAATTATGTAAATGCAAGAAATCATGCCGAAGTAGTTAAGAGGAAGAGCAAAACCGAGTCATGGGAAAAGATCGTGGAAGATTTACTACAAGATGTACATGGAACTAAGAAGCTATTATATAACATGGCAAAAGA
This sequence comes from Scylla paramamosain, assembly GCF_035594125.1. Taxonomy (NCBI): domain Eukaryota; kingdom Metazoa; phylum Arthropoda; class Malacostraca; order Decapoda; family Portunidae; genus Scylla; species Scylla paramamosain. The sequence goes on from NC_087191.1 coordinate 1,942,761, forward strand.
AAAAAAAATACGGAAAAGGAAACACTTCAGTGGTATATTCAGTAGCTGATAAAAATAGGTGGAGGAAGAAGTTACTGGTCGCTGGAAAGAATATTTTGAAGAGCTGTTAAATGTGGGAGAAGAAATGGAGGAGAATATTGAACTGAGAGATAGAGACCAAGATGAAGATGAACCTGTAAAGGTGGAAGAAGAGATCACGGTTGGGGAAGTGAAGCAAGCCTTAAACCTGATGAAGAACGATAAGGCTTCTGGTGATGATGAACTACCTGTAGAATTAATGAAAGCTGGTGGAACAAGGATAGTAGAGTGGATGGTGAAGTTGTATAATACCGCATATAAAGAAGAGAAGGTACAGGAAGACTGGCAGTAAACACTTATCTGTCCTTTATATAAAAATAAAGGTGCAAGGACAGACTGCGCAAATTACAGAGGCATATCACTACTATCGCATATGGGTAAATTATACGAAAGAATTATTGAACACAGAATCAGAAGGGTCGTCGAAGATAAATAAAAAAAAAAACTGTCAGTATGGTTTTAGACCCGGAAGGAGTACTATTGACCCTATCTTTGCCATGAAAATGTTGCTAGAGAAGAGCTGGGAGTGGGACAGAAGTAAATACACAGTTTCTGTTTGATAGGAAAAACAGAGATAAACTCAGGTATGTGCTGGAAGATGATTACTATGGGATAAGCCCAAAATTAATCAAAGTGGTAAAGAGTGTTTATAAGATCTGCGGAGTCGAGTAAAATGTGGAGAGACAGAGGGAGAATGGTTTGAAGTAAGGACTGGAGTGAGACAAGGAGGAGTACTGTCGCCATTGCTCTTCATTATATATATGGATAAATGCTTTAGGGATGTTACAAACCAAGTACAAGAAGAAACTTTTGCTTATGCGGATAACATTGTTGGAATAGTAAGAAGTGGAATGAAAATAAACACAAGGAAAATAGAAGTCATGGCAGTAGGAAGAGAATTGGAGCAGTTATCAGTGGTTTGTAATGGAGAAAGACTGACGGAGGTAGAAAATATCAATTATTTTGGTATCAACATAAATAAGAGAAATTTAAATGAGACTAAAATTAACAAAAGGATTGAAAAATATAATGCAAATATAAACGCTATATATATCCAATACTAAAAGATAAACATGTGCCTACAAAATGCAAATTAATAGTTTATGATACAATTCTTAAACCAATCCTGTTATATGGTGCTGAATGCTGGACTTTGACTACAAAACTAGAATCAAAGATTCAGGCAGCCGAAATGCGAGTGCTCAGAATAATCAGGGATGTTATAAGAAGGGACAAGATGAGAAATGTTCAAATAAGAGAAGAGTTGGGAGTGAGGCCGCTACTGGAGGATGTTGATAGAGCAAGACTGAGATGGTTTGGACATGTTATGAGGATGGAAGAAGATCGGCATGCAAGAAATATATGGAGTGGATACGAAGAGGCAAGCGGCCACGAGGAAGGCCAAGGAAGATATGGAAACAAGGTAATGAAGAGAGCCTTAGTAGAAGAGGAAAGACAATGGTCGAGGTGAAGGAGAACAGAGAATATGAAGACCGAGACGGTTGGAGTAGTATTGCCCAGATGTCATCGAGCTGACAGGCTTATAGTCTAACTGGCGTCTGGTGAGAAACTGAAATAGTCGGACTCATCTTTGAGTCAGTGTGATGTGGCTGACTGCAGAATTGCAGAGCCACCGCAAGAAGTACCTGCCTTTGGTGATTGTTGCTGAGGGTGAGGCTAGAGTGTTTGGTTTGGAATATGTGTATGATGGTTTGCTTCACCCTGTGGAGCATCTTGGAGGTGGCACTCAGGCGGAGTTGCCACCTAGCGTCGAGGCTGTGGGCACCGGTGCTCAGTCCGCGCCCCAGTCAGTTGTGTCTGGTGTGTCAGGGGTTGCTGCCGAGGGCGGGGAGGCTCCTGGCTCGCTGGGGAAGTGGGAGTTTCCTCCCCTACCGGAACCAGACACAGTGGGTGTTAGCTCACGTGGTGAGGTGGTGAGTCACGTGGTGAGCCACTCGTACTGGCAGCTGCTTCAACAGCTGTCAGTGTAGTTAAGGAGGGTTCTGTCCCTCATGTATGTGTTACTCCACTACTTGTCAAGGCAGGAGTGGATGGCAAGGAAATTGAGGGTCGTGGAGAATTTGTTGGGAGTAACACTATTGTATGTATCCGGCGGAGAGAGGAGGATGGATGTTTGATGCTCCATTTTTATGTACCATCCGCAGTTAAGGAGGGACGGACGCTGGAAGCACGTAACGGCCTGGTGTCTGATCGTTTTGAAGTCAGGATGACTCGGGAGCGTTTGGCGAGGATTTGGTGTCAGGTGTGGCCACGTTTGTTGGGCGTAACCGTGAGGGTCAGGCTGGCAAGCCTGATGAAGTATTGTCTGGGACCCATGTCCCCTGTGATATGGCTAGTGTTATTTCCCCTGTTGTGGCGATTGTTTGTGATATTGCTCGCCTGATCCTCCTTCCGGGGCGAGTAATATATTATGATGTTACTGACGTGTGCTTTACGGCGCGGTGACGGGAGGCGGCGCCGAGAGGGGCTGCTTGTGATTTTTTGCTTGCCGCTTGGGAGGCACCCTCGGTGTTGTAGTTGGGGGCTGCCTGTTTCCGAGTTGCTGTTACTTGTCAGGTATTGGGCCCAAGAAATGTATTCTCCGTTTATAGATGTCGGCTTCCTCGAAGCGACAATGTATCGGGTCTGATGAGAAGTGAATGCACGTGGGAGCAGTTGCTGGGACTAGTGGGACTGGCCCAGGGGCACGTTGGCCGGGCTCATATTGGCGGTAGGATTTGTTGCTTTGTGATGACCACGTGTGTTCGTTTTGCTCCGTGTGCGGGGATGTGTGTGCTGCGTTCTGGAAACGAGCAGCCGTCAGCTCGTAGAGATACCCGTGTCATAGAGGGGCCGGCGGGAGAAGCGCAGAGTGATGGTAGTGATGTACCAGAAAGTGAGACGCATTCTTGTTGGTGTCACACCAGAGAAGAAGTATTTTGTTTTATTTGTAGCGGCCCAAAGGCACCTCTTAGTTTTGCCAAGAAAGTGGCATTTTTGTTTTATCAGTTTTATGGAGCCAGGAGCGGGCAAGCGGGAGTGACATTGTGGGCAGTAAAGGCCCGAGAGAGAGGTGTGTTTGGGCCGGAAGTATTTTCCCTGGCCCTGCCGTGATGACGATGCACCAGGAGACTAAGGTTCCTGGTGGATTAATTTTGTGTTGCAAGGTAGCAGGGATGTCATCATTGTATGGTGAGTCTGATGTTTGTATTGTATGGAGAAGATACTGAGGGAGTACGGTGAGTAGTAGAGAGAGGAGACGTGACCAGTCACAGGAGACATTGTAGCAGCCGTAGCTGCTGGAGAAAAGAGATGACTAAGATATCCTGCAGAAAAAAGCTTGCACACCAGAACACACCACACCTGGCATTTAGTCGGAGACGAGTCTCGGAGGAGAAGGAAGAAACGACAGTCTAAGTTTGGAGGGCCAAGTGGGAGTCCTATTATTTCTAGTTGTCTAGTAATCATTCATGTCAGTACTATAGTCGTCTTTGATATTATGTGATGAATACACGCATCTTGTTTGAATCTGCTGATGTGCTCGATTATTTATGTGTTGTTTTTTAATTTCTAGTGTGTTGCTAAAATTTTTGTAAGCTTTTATATATCTTCCAAAAATGTTTGTTTATGAACAGGCGTGTTGTGTGCAGTGAGATAACACTGAGAAAAGAACAATGAAGGAAGGGGAGAGAGACAGAAAGATGAGAAGAGAGACAGGCTGGGGACGAGACTTGGACGCGTCCCTAACGAGCAGTCTGCCTAGCCTGAAGCTTCTAGTATATTATATATCCGCAGTCACTCATATTCACTACGTAAATTTCCTTACTTCCACTTGTCCATTCAATTTAAGTCGCGGTCAGTATTTAGTAGAAAAGTTGCTCTTGACAGTAATCATTATTCATCTAGCCCCATAGTTTAATCAGTAGAATTTCCAGAAGTGAAGTGTTTTATTCATACAAGCCAGCGCGGGGTGCAGTGCAGCAAGTGGGTGGTTGGTTTATGCATGTATGTCGCCACCCCCTTTTCTCTTGTATCCTCCTTTCCCCCGCCCGCCTTAGTAGCAGAGTGGGAGTGGTGCACTTTCTCATGCTCAGTCACTACCCAGCTTTTAGACGGGAGCAGGCGTGTTAAGACAGGCAATAACATCTGACGGAGGCTAGGGCAGGAATACAGTTAATCGGGTGAGTTGCTTTGAAGGGAAAAGTGTCATTACTGGCAGTACGCCAAGACCTTCTTAATTAAATACCATAGGGGCCTCCATAGCAGCCGGCCACGGAGTGTAGTTGCATACAATACACTCCATAACCAAGGAAGTAACTCCTTGGCTGCGTGTGTGTGTGTGCGGGCAAAGTTCTTATAAAGTAAGCGGTGAATTACCTTCCTGTGTGTTCGTAGGCACTTGTCTGTAGTCGTTTCCCTTGCTAGTGGGCTTGCTGTATTAAATGTTACTGTTGGCTGATGCTGCTCAGCCGCAGAGGATTTAAGTGAATAGCTGTGTAGTGAACTCCATCCTCAGGTCTTGACAAGGACTGTTTTTCAGGATGGAGTAACTTAGCTTGAGGCTATGATACGCTGTTGGACAGTGGGAGGATTTTTTTTTTTTTTTTTTTTTTTTTACGAGAGCGATTGTCCAACGGGTTTTTATAGCTCAACCATACATGTGCTGTTGCCTACTATAATTGTTTCTCCCTAGACGTGGTTCTCAATCCTTTCACAGCCGTGGGAATTAACTGTTGTTAGAGTATTTCCCTTGTCTGCAGGAGAGTATAACAGACTGACGACCTCAATTAGTGTGACCTAGCGTCACGATCATTGTTAAGAAAGATGCACGAGTCGAGACAGGAACTTGTATTCTTACCCATGTTAATCCCTGCACCAAGTCATGTAAAAGGTGACTAGGGGATTATATATATATATATATATATATATATATATATATATATATATATATATATATATATATATATATATATATATATATATATATATATATATATACGAGTATATATATATATATATATATATATATATATATATATATATATATATATATATATATATATATATATATATATATATATATATATATATATATATATATATATATATATATATATATATATATATATATATATATATATATATATATATGTGTGTGTGTGTGTGTGTGTGTGTGTGTGCAATAACATATTTATCTCTTTAGGCAAAGAACATATGGGTACCTACAATAGATTTTCTGAACGCGGATGATAACCGTCAGACCACTGTAGACGAAGCAAGCAAGATTACAATTGAGAGATTGGGAACTTCTCTTCCAGACAACATTGAAGTATCCAAGGAAGGTGTGTATGTACGTTGGAAAAATTCTCTCTCTCTCTCTCTCTCTCTCTCTCTCTCTCTCTCTCTCTCTCTCTCTCTCTCTCTCTCTCTCTCTCTCTCTCTCTCTCTCTCTCTCTCTCTCTCTCTCTCTCTCTCTCTCTCTCTCTCTCTCTCTCAGCCGAACCATTGTTTCTGAGGAAGGAAAATTCTAGCGAATATTTTTTAAGAATTTTCAGTCAGGAAAACGTGAAAGCAATGCCAGAAAGCAGGAGGAAGCGAAATGCACATACCGGAACGATAACTACTCCCTGTGAGGCATAAAGCACTGGATCAAAGGATGCTGTGAACCTATCATTAAACCCAGCTGCTACCTCACTGAACATTTCTCTTTGTCATGCAATACAAGGAGACAGTCAGAGCCGGCCCCTGTTTTAGCACGTGCCTACTATATATATATATATATATATATATATATATATATATATATATATATATATATATATATATATATATATATATATATATATATATATATATATATATATATATATAATATATATATTATAAGGAGAAGGTAATGGGCACCCACCGAAACAATAATTACTCCCAGTAAGGTCTAAAACCCTGGATCAAGGGGTGCTTTGAACTTTTCATTAAAACCAGCTGTGATCTCGCTGAACGTTTCCATTTGTCTCACAGCCTGCCCTCTAAAAGACAACTCTCTTCCTCCACACAAAACTACAAAAACCTAATAACACACTCACACCCTTCACTAAAATATTCAAAATTATCATGGCAACTCCTACACCAGCCTCGGAGTCCCTATCTGGGGAGGGGACCACAAATGTCCCAGGATCGGACTGCTCATCTGATAACGACCGTCTTGACACCCCCCCTCAACTTTTTCTTCATTAGCTTATGCAACATTCGCAGTCTAAGATCTAATTTTCAGTCTGTAGAACACCAACTCTCCTCTTCTAAACGTCATCTTCTTTTCCTCACTGAAGCTCAGGTATCTGAGGCAACTAAGGGTAGCCCCTTTTCTGTTCCCTCCTACTTTCTCTATCCTCATTTTTGAATCCAAAGCTGGATGTTGCGTTTATGTGCGCAACGACTTAACCTGCTCTCGTGTACACGCTCTTGAATCTTTCGAGTTTTCCACCATATGGCTACGACTACAGTCACTCTCAAACTAAATTTATCTGTGCTGTGTACCTCTCACCTAACTCCTCTGACTATAAGAAATTCTTTGACTACTCAACTTCCAAAGTGGAGCACATTCTCTCTTCCCTTTTGCAGAGATCTCCATTATTGGAGACATCAATGTTCACCACCGGCTTTGGCTTTTCTCTCCCTTCATTGACCATCCTGCTAAATTAGCCTTCAAATTTGCTATCCTCTACGACCTATAGCAATTGGTGCAACACCCTACTCGTATTCCTGACCGTCTTGGAGATACGCTCAACATTCTTGACGTTTTCCTGACCTCTAATCCTTCTGCCACCCTCTCTTCTCCGTTGGGCTCCTCCGATCTCAATCTCATATCTGTACCTTGTCCTATCGCTCCAATCCCTACTCAGGATCCCACTAAGCGAAGGTGCCTCTAGCGCCTTGCCTCTGCTAGTTGGGGAGACCTGAGGAGGTATTTGGCTGATTTTCCATGGAATGACCACTGCTTCCGTGTCAGAGACCCGTCTTTGTGTGCCAAGCGCATAACAGAGGTGATAGTGTCTGGCATGGAGGCGCACATTCCTCTTTTTCTCGACCTAAACCTTCCAAATCTTATTTTGACACAATTTGTTCTCGTGGTATACATGATAGAGAGGTGGCCCTCATGCACTTTATATTTCTGCCGGGAACCATGCCAAGTCTGTTCTCCAACTAGCCAAAAACTCCCTCATTAACAGAAAGTGTCAAAATCTTTCAAGATCTAACTCCCCTCGTGACTTCTAGCATCTAGCCAGAAATATATTTAATAACTTTGCTTTTTCTTCTTTCCCTCCTTTCTTTCAACCAGATGGCAAAACTGCTATCACATATATCTCTAAAGCTGAACTCTTCGCTGAAACCTTTGCTAAAAACACTACCTCTGATGATTCAGGGTTTGTTTCTCCCTCTCCTCCACCCTCTAACTACTTCATGATATCTATTAAAATTCTTCGCAGTGATGTTTTCCGTGCCCTCATTGGCCTGAACCCTCGGAATGCTTATGGACCTGATGGGGTCCCTCCTATTATTCTCCGAAACTGTGCCTCTGTCCTTGCACCTTGCCTAGTCAAATTCTTTCAGCTCTGTCTGTCAACATCTACCTTTCCATTTTGCTGGAAATTTGCATACATTCAGCCTGTTCCTAAAAAAGGGTGACCGTTCTAATCACTCAAACTATAGTCCTGTTGCTGTAATTTCTTGCCTATCTGAAGTTGTTGAATCTATCCTCAACAGGAAGATTCTTAAACATCTATCACTTCACAACCTTCTATCTGATTGCCAGTACGGGTTCCGTAAATTCCGCTCTAATGGTGATCTTCTGGCTTTCCTTACTGAGTCTTGGTCATCCTCTTTTAGAGATTTTGGTGAAACTTGCTGTTGCCTTGGACATATCAAAAGTTTTGTTAGAGTCTGACACAAAGCTTTGATTTCTAAACTACTCTCCTATGGTTTCTATCCTTCTTTCTGTAACTTTATCTCAAGTTTCGTTTCTGATCGTTCTATTGCTGCTTTGGTAGATGGTCATTTCTCGTAAATCTATTTACAGTGGTGTTCCTCAGGGTTCTGTCCTGTCACTCACTCTCTTATTATTCATCTATGAGCTTTTAAACCAAACTTCTTGTCCTATCCACTCTTGCGCTAAAAGTAAACATTTCACGCAGGGAAGCCACAGAACGCCTGCCTTCTTATCTTTCTAAAATTTCTGATAGGGGCAGAGCAAACTTGGTATTGTTCAATGCCTCAAAAACTCAATTTCTCCATCTATCAACTCGACATAAACTTCCTGACAACTATCGCCTCTTCTACAGTGACACTCAACTGTCCCCCTCTTCTACACTGAACATCCTCAGTCTGTCCTTTACTTATAATCTGAACTGGAAACTTTACATCAAATCTCTAGCTAAAACAGCTTCTATGAAGTTAAGCGTTCTGAGACGTCTCCGCCAGTTGTTGTTTTTTCATACCCCCAGCTGATAACTCTGTACATACTCCGTCCATGTATGGAGTAAGTTTCACATATCTGGGGGGGTTTAACTCATTCCGCTCTTCTAGACAGGCTGTAATGAAAAGCTTTTCGTCTCATCAACTCCTTTCCTCTAACTGACTGTCTTCAGCCTCTCTCTCATCGCCGCAGTGTTGCATCTCTAGCTGTCTTCTACCGGTATTTTCATGCCAACTGCTCTTCTGATCTCCCCCTCTCCTCCCACGGCCTCGCAGCACAAGACTTTCTCTCAAACCTTTTCTGTCCACCTCTATAATGCAAGAGTTAACCAGTATTCTCAATCATTCATCCCTTTCTCTGGTAAACTCTGGAACTCCCTGTCTGCTTCTGTATTTCCACCTTCCTATGACTTGAATTCCTTCAAGAGGGAGGTTTCAAGACACTTATCATTCAATTTTTTTTACTACCGCTTTGGACCGTTTTATGTGACTGGCATCTCAGTCGCTTTTTTTTTTTTATATAGGATTTTTTTTGCCCTTGGCCACTGTCTCTCATATATATATATATATATATATATATATATATATATATATATATATATATATATATATATATATATATATATATTGGGCAAGAGAATTTTGGACAGTAAAATTAATGATCAGGTTAGATTAATGTTACTGAGCACGCTATTAACATTAATGGCCTATTATCCATATTGAGTATGATATATATATATATATATATATATATATATATATATATATATATATATATATATATATATATATATATATATATATATATATATATATATATATATATATATATATATATCTTCTGGCTTTCCTTACTGAGTCTTGGTCATCCTCTTTTAGAGACTTTGGTGAAACTTTTGCTGTTGCCTTGGACATATCAAAAGCCTTTGATAGAGTCTGGCACAAAGCTTTGATTTCCAAACTACCCTCCTACGGTTTCTATCCTTCTCTCTGTAACTTCATCTCAAGTTTCCTTTCTGACCGTTCTATTGCTGCTGTAGTAGACGGTCACTGTTCTTCTCCTAAATCTATTAACAGTGGTGTTCCTCAGGGTTCTGTCCTGTCACCCACTCTCTTCTTATTATTCATTAATGATCTTCTAAACCAAACTTCTTGTCCTATCCACTCTTATGCTGATGATACCACCCTGCACT
>NC_087191.1:1957500-1965000 GCF_035594125.1 Scylla paramamosain
GCCACCTCTACCGTTTTTTGTGTGCGGTCCAATTGTGCCCTCCTTGTTTGTCCTGTTCAACGCTGATATTTTGGTTTACCCAGGTTTCATCCAGGTAAATCTCTGGCCTTGGGTTTTCACTATGCCTGTTCATATTCAGTTCCCTTAGGAATTTGTTTCTGGCAGCTACGATGTCTGATCTCTCCATCAATATAGCTCTGCTGCTACAGTGTTTCTTATATCAGAATCCCAAACTCTTCAGCAATGTGCGTAGGCTTGTTTTTCCTCCTTTGAAGTTTACTGGTGGTTCCTTAAGTTTCTGTAGCAGTAAGTGAGCTGTAGGCAGCTCTCCTCTCTCATAAAAGGCCAGAATTTTTCTTCTTATTGCTTCCTTCTCGAAGTCATCAATGCCCCCAAGTACAGGTGACAACCGGTTCTGATGGAGTGGTGATTGTATAACTCCTCCTTCACTCCTCTTGCCCTGCAGTCTGATTTTGTTGATGACAGCCTGTGAAACTTTCGGTGCCTCAGAGGTTTTCTTCACCACATCTTCTACTGGCTCTTTCTTGTCCTTATCGAAGTACTTGAATACATTGAGGACAATATTTCTTGCTTAACTGACGAGTCTTACAGTACCAGCTGGCCTACCAGGGGTTGGGGTATGGCCGGACAGTGGAGTGGGGGACGCCATAACCTTCCCCTCATGCAGCTGATACGATTCTGGCGCGACAGGGGCCAGCCGCCCAGGCCAGGTCCCGCAATATTTTATTGGCAGCTGTGCCCATGATTTTTCGAAAATGGCAGGGTTAATGGCACTTATCAAGGGAAAAATAGAAAATTTAAATGTCCAAAAAGTTATAATCCTTTATTGAAAATAAATGTTTATTCTTTTGAAATAAAAAAAAAAAAACACATATTAGAAAACTTAACCTGTCCACAAGCTAGAATCTTTTATTGAAAACAACTAATGATCTTGTTTTGGGCTGATATAAATGAACACACACACACACACCCACACTTATTCCTGCAAAATTTCAGATATTAATTCCACATCATCAAACTCTTTAGTATCAGCATCCCCTTCATTAGTATCATGTGCATACATAGAACTTGAATTGAATTTATTTAGCATCTCTTCTGATACTACAAAATCCTTGCAGCAAGAATTATTCAACATCAGGTGTGATCTTATCATCAAAATGCTTTTTAATAGCTTGTGCCCCATCTTATTTCTTGCCTTAGTCTTTGCTAAGCCTAAGGCAGCCTGACCGAAAACTCTCTCAACATATGCATTTGAAATAGATAGGCATAACTTATCTAAGACTAATTTTGCCAAAGTTCTGAAGCAACATGTACCTGCTGCATTCTTAAAGTTATAAACATTACACCAAAAATTTGCCTGATCTTTAAGGTCAATCCCAAGATTTGTCCAATCACACAGTCTGATGTTCATGTACTGTTTTTCCAAGTCATCAAGATTTTCACCACTTGTCCAAAATTCTGTGAGATTCAGCTTGTGAAATGGAATAAATCTAATCTGGGAGAGGAGAACATCAGGGTGAAAAGCTTGCAATGTCTCCAAAAACTTAAATTTCTCTGGCAGCCTCATGGATACTTTATCTACTGCTGTCTTCAAAAAATTGAGGCATTGATACTTTATGTTTAGTACCTGTTCATTAGAAAGTTTTGACTGTGACAGCTCCTGATAAAATTTAGCTCCAAACTGAATGTCTGTTATAGGTTTGAGATGTGCATCTTGAATCTTTTCATACATTTGCACATATTCATTTTTACATATTCTACTTCTCAATGACATGTAAAAAACATCCAAGTCCTTGAATAAACGACACTGGTCAGCATTTGTGTGTTGGAAAGAAGCATTAATTTGTTCAAACTCATTTATAAGTGGAGAAGCAAATACTAGGTATAAGTAATTTGATCTGTCATTTAGCATTTTCAGCAGTGACTTGCAACTATAGCTTTTTGTATATTTAATGCAGCTGAAATATGCTGTGAGCTCATGCCATTGTGTGATAACTGAATTCATAACTTTCCCAGTCACCAACCACCTTGTCTCTGACGGACTTATGAATTTTGTGGGGTGCAGATTAGGAATGTTTGCATTCATGACATGAAACAATTTATCATAATCACTTCTCCTAAGAGAGCTAAATTTAAACGACTTTGCAATTTCACTGAGCAAAAAAGAAAGGTTAGAAGGCAGTTCACCAAATGCATCTTTTCCACACAAACTTAAGCTGTGGCAAATACATTTAACTAAAACACAATGAGGGGCGTGTTCTCTTATCTTTGTATACGCAGAGTATACACACAAATTGGATGCACCATCAGTACCTAATCCTATAACATGACTCATTGGAATACTGTGTGCATCAAAGTATAACTTGATGTCTGAGAAAAGAGATGATGCTGTACATGAGGTGACAGGAAGTAATGTTAAGAATTTCGTTACAACTGATGGTATATCCTCCTTGAAATATCTTACACACATGCACAAGTGCTTTGTAACTGAAACATCTGTCGACTCATCAGTGATGAGCGAAAATGAGGTCTGTTGTATATCTTTGATTACCGAGTCATGAAGACAAGGGTGTAAAACATTAGTGAGAATATTGGAACATTTTGTTCTGTGGTGTTTCATACCATGTAAAAAGTCTGTCTTCCTTGAAGATTCATTAATAATTTCTCCTAAGTGATCGGTTGCTCTGATAGCTGCATGACAGGCAATGGCAACACTCCATCTAATATCAAATATTTTCATTTCTCTAAGACCACCAGTGAAAAATGATGAAACACTTGGAGAACCTTTAATTTGATCTGCTGCTCTCTGGTGCTTCTGAGATTTGGCATGCATTTCAGTATTGTACTTCTTATTTTTAACCTTAGTCTTGCATACCTTGCACCACAGGTCATCTGAATCATCAAGTGAAGATTGTGTTAACCATCCTGAAACAATAGTTACTTGATACTATAAGGAATTCTATATGTAATAGTTTTCAGGTAGGTACAGTCAACACAGTCACTGTAACAAACTCTACATTTGGACAAACTGATTTGTGGGCACAATTTACAAGCATTTACACTTTCAGACAAAGGTGTTTTAGCTGGTTCACTATGCTTCAAGCCATTCGCAAAAGTTCCTAAACTTCACACACAAATCACGAGGAATTTTGTTTCCCTTAAATAGCTTCTGATCTCTTACCTTGAAATTCTTTCATCCAATGCCCTGATAAAGGTTTAGTTTTCGGCATACCAATGATCGACAGTGACACAGCCGTGACAACGCCTTGACATCCCGCAAGAAACTGAGTAGATAGAGTCAGTCAACCCTCCTCTCCTGGCCTCAAACATGTTCTATATGCGATACGGCACTTGGGTGTGCGTTTTGGTTCCAGTCATATACTCGCAGTTGTAATTTTTGGCATTTTATGGCAACTCTGCGACAAAGATTGGCATTTTTATGGCACCATAATACTACTGCCAAAGAAAAATGGGATCTTTTGGAAAAATGTTAAATTTATGGCAAAAAATGCCACTTTTGGCACGTTCTTCCAACCTGCCCCAGGCGCGTGCCCGGCCTGAGTGCTTGCCGCCAATAGAGTAAAACATTGTTTCATACATAATTGAAGATCCGTCTGAAATGTAAAGTTTCCGAACACTGATAACGGTATCATTGTAATGAATTACACATGAGAAACTTAAATATGAGTTCCGGTAAACTTGTTACTTGTTACGAGGCGAAAACTAGTAATTAGTGTACTTAATTAAATATATTGGTTAATTATCGATCATGTTATAGATACCGCTGCCAGACGTATGAGTACAGAAAGGAGGGGGCGTGGGCTCTTGAGATTCTGTCATCGTCCCGACTTTAATTCCAATTAAAATTAAAAACAACAATGGCCCTAATACTGATCCCTGTGGTACCTCATGACTTTACTCAAATTTAGAGCCGTTTATTACAACTCTGTCGCCTGTCGCTTTACCATGACCTTATCCAGCCTAACACCTTCCGATCTATCCCGTACCCCCTAACCTCTCTGAAGAGCCTTTGATGGAGTACCTTGTCAAACGCTTTACTAAAGTACAGATATAAGATGTCATAACTATCGCCATTATCTACTGCCACGTACATTTTACTGTAAAAACTTGACGAGTTCGGCAGGCAAGACTTCCCCTTCGTGAAACCATGTTGTGACTGATTTATCAAGTTATGTTTGTCTAAATGCTCCTTAATGCTCTACGCTACTTTTGACTCTTTTTTTTTTTTTATAACAGAAGTTAAGCTGACAGGTCTATAATTAGACGTTAAAGTTTTATCTCCTTTCTTAAAGATGGGTACTACATTAGCCTGCCTCCACATTACTTGTACTTCACCTGACTCAAGTGATTTCCTAGAGACAGAAACTAATGGCTCACTAATATCCTCTTTGCATTCCTTAAGTACTCTGGGATATATTTCATCTGGTCATGGAGTCTTGAACTTTTTTTTGGCCTATCTATCTCCTGTTCCTCTATCTCTTTAGTTATGGTAATGTCTGTCAGCGTCGTATTCTCATCTGCTCTAAACATCTATTCACTATTTGGCATATCCTGCATGTTTCCCTGGTGAAGACAGTTAAAAAATACTCATTCAGAATTTTATAAATTTCCTCTCTAGAAGTAACCAGCTCCCCATCTGCTGCCTTTAAAGGGCCGATAGTTTCCTTATTCTTCGTCCTATATGCCGAACAAAAATCCCTTGAGGTCTGTCTTCGCCTGGCTGGCTACCTTTAATTCATAATTGCTTTTATCTATCCTCATTAACCTCCTGACTGTTCTAACTAATTCATTATATTGTTGTCTTAAAATCTCTTCGCCTACCTTTAATCTCTTATATATACTTCCCTTCCGCCCTATATAGTATTTCAAACTAAGTCATCCATTTAGGGTCATTTTTTTGTGATCTTATTGGTCTATACGGGATGTTGCTAACTGTCCTATATGCAATGTATCTATGAAGTATTTATAGGACTCTTCTACATTTACTTTACCTTATCCCCTCATTTCGGCCCCTTCCATCATCTCCACTCCCTCATCTACTCTCCTCAACCTCACCTCTCTCATCTCAGCATGACCTGACTCTCCAACATACTCATTCATATTTCCAACTCTCTCCCTCCTCCGCCCCTTCCGGACATTTCTTTCCTCATCTTGCCCTACACCCTCACACCTCACCTCACCTCTCTCATCCTGCCTTATCTCTCTCAACTCCGTCCTAAACCTGTCCTCACCCTGCATCCGTTGCCAGTCAACTCCTTGGAAATACCTTTTTAATTCCTTAAAATCTGCTCTCCTAAAGTCAGATATTTTACTAGATTTTTTTCTTCTAAAAGTTTCCTCCCATTTTAATTTGTACCTAATTTCCCAATGGTCTTTATTACCTAGCTATTCTCCAACCTCTACCTGCGTGACTGTTTCCTACTTGTAAGTAAGAATTAAATCTAGAATATTGTTCCCGCTTGTGGGTTCTACGACGACCTGTTTTTAAAAAATTATCCTGAATAACCTTAAGTAATTCCTCTGCTTCCCTGTTATCAACATCAGGCTCCAGTCGATATTCCTAAAATTGAAATTTCCTACCACACATACTTGACTGTACCTTCCTGCTCTGTTTATTTCCTGCCATAGTGATGTGATAATTTCCTTTGTACTGTTCGGTGACTTGTACACTACTCCCAGTACTACTGACTGTGATCCTTTCTCAATATCTACCCATATCGACTCTGTTTTACTATCTGTTTTAATTTTGCTCTTAATACAACACTGTAATGTGTCCCTAACGTATAATGCGACGCCTCCTCCTGTCCTATTTTCCCTATCTTTATAGAATAGTGTATAACCATCTATCTTAACCTCTGTATTAAATACTTTTCCTGACATATCGATCCAAGTTCCTGTTAAAGCAATATCAAGGTTCTCTACACACGCCATTCATCTAAGCATGTCTATTTTATTCAAAATACTTCTACAATCTGTGTGGTAAACATTTAAGCTATTTTTCACCTTCTCTAAGCTAGTTACCTTTCTAGATCTAACTAATTTGTCCTTCATTTCGACCTCACAACCCCTTCTTCCCTCCTGACTAATGAAAAAAGCGCTGGAGTGCAGTTACCTCCTGCTCGAGTATTCCGGTCAAAACCCGAACATCCTGGCGTGATAAATGCACTCCATCCCTAGCATATAAGGTGTCCCTAACATAGAAGAGGTTCCAGTTGTTGATGAACGTCCATCCATTACTCTTACAATGATTCGCAAGCCTGCGATTCACTGTAATAGTCTTGCACAGCCACTCATCACCAACTCCCCTCTTCGGCAAGACACCACATACCACAGGGATCCCTCCCTAATCTTATCCAAAGCCTGTCGAAACCTCCCGGACAGTTCCTCACTCCTGACCTTACTAAGGTCACTCCCTCCCGCGCTGAGAAAGACAATGGGTTTGGTCTCATCATTTTCCAAGCATGTGTCTAGCCTATCAGCTACCTTCCATATCCTAACCCCAGACAAACACACCTTTGATCTACGCTTCCTGTCTCTGGCACAAAACGCACTATCTAAATGCCTAACCTGACTATCACTAAGCACAAGCATTCTCTCTCTACCTTTGGGCAGGGTAACTGCGTCTGCCCCCTCCTTCTCCTTGTCTCCTCCCGCCACGTCCACCTCCTCCTCCTTCACTCCCTCCAGCACACTGAAGGGATTTTTCGTCTCCACGCAAGGCGCCCTGAGGATCTTCAGCCTCTTGGCGCCCGTGCACACAACCGACCACTACTCCTCCGTCGCCTTACTAGGTAAGGTGGCGGTGGGGCACGACCCTCCCACAAGTGCTGAGATCCTCTTAGAGAACTCAGTCTGCAGGTCTGAGATCCTCTCACGAAATATAGCCTGCACCTTCGAGATCCTTCCATGGAACTCGGCCTCCACCTCTGAGACCTTCGCAACGAAAGCTTCGAAAACAGGAGAACTAACACAACCAGATGACATTCAGCAACACAAGGTGCCATGTCTACATTAGCCAGCTATAGCCTCAGGTCACTGCTCACTAAACACATCCGTTCGCTAGAAACCCTGACTGGGAACTGAGTAGACCTGACCTGAGACTGAGTAGAATAGAAGTCACCATAGTAGCCTGCTAGGGATTTAAGAGTCTACTAGGAAAGTTAAGTAGAGCGCAATCAATTTCCAGAGACATAACTCCTCTGCTGCGTGTTTGTGCGGGCCGAGTTTTTGTACTGTGATAGGTGACTTACCCTCCTGTTCGTGTGTGGGCACTCGTCTGTATTCATGTGGTTTTGTTAAATACTACTGCGATCAGGTTGATGTCCCCAACGTCCTTTCTGACACAGAGGATTCTTTTGAACTGCTTTTCAGTAATTTATCTCCTTTTTTTTTTTTTAAAGGAGAGGGGTATTGTGTTACTGGGCAGGGAATGTTATAATACCTTGCCGGAAGTGGGCG